>NW_026574725.1:0-6191 GCF_905146905.1 Nyctereutes procyonoides | reverse complement strand
GCCAGGGGAGGGGATGGCGGAAGAGTAGGGTCCCCAAATCACCTGTCCCCAACAAATTACCTAGATAACCTTCAAACCATCCTGAAAATCTACGAATTCGGCCTGAGATTTAAAGAGAGACCAGCTGGAACGCTACAGTGAGAAGAGTCCGCGCTTCTACCAAGGTAGGAAGACGGGGAAAAAGAAAAAGAAACAAAAGGCCTCCGAGGGGGAGGGGCCCCGGAGGAGCCGGGCTGAGGCCGGGGCGAGTGTCCCCAGGACAGGAAAGCCCCGTCCCGGAGGAGCAGGAGCTGCACCGACCTTCCCGGGCGGGCGGAAAGGGGCTCGCAGGGAGTTGGAGCAGGACCCAGGAGGGCGGGGATGCCCTCGGGATCCCTGGGACACTAACAGACACCTGCGAGCGCAGGAGAGTGCTCCGAGCTCCCTAAGGGCTGCAGCGCGCACGGCGGGGCCGGAGCAGCTCGGAGGGGCTCGGGAGCGGCTCCAGGGAGGGGGCTGCGGGGCGGGAGCGCGAATCCAACAACGCAGGCCCCGGAGCACAGGGCGCCGGGACACAGCCCAGGATCCGGCCTCCCCCCGGGACAGGCAGAGGCCGGGAGGGCCCAGGACAGCAAGGACGCTCCTGCCCCGAACTGAGCAGATCAGCGGCCCCGCCCCGGAGCCTCCAGGCCCTGCAGATGGAAAGCCGAGAGGCCCGAGCCCCGTAGTTCCTGCGGAGGCTGAATCCAGGCTTCTAGAGTTGCCATAGCAACTGCAACTGTTCCTCCTGAGACCTCACGGGGTAAACAACCCCCGCTGAGCCCTGCAGCAGGCAGGGGCAGAGCAGCTCCCCCAAGTGCTAACACCTGAAAATCAGCGCAGCAGGCCCCTCCCCCAGAAGACCAGCTGGACGGACCAGTTCCAGGGGAAGTCAAGGGACTTAAAGTCTACAGAAATACTCCCCCGTGTTTTTTTTTCTTTTCTTTTTTCTTTTCTTTTTGATTTCTGATTGCTTCCCCCACCCCCTTTTCTTTCACCTTTCTTTCTTTTTCTTTCCCTTTTTCTTCTCTTCTTTCCTTTTTCTTTTCTTTTTCTTTTTTCTTTTTCTCTTTTCTTTCCTTCTCTCTCTTTCTCTCCTTTTCCCAATACAACTTGTTTTTGGCCACTCCGCACTGAGCAAAGTGACTAGAAGGAAAACCTCACCTCAAAAGAAAGAATCAGAAACAGCCCTCTCTCCCACAGAGCTACAAAATCTGGATTACAATTCAATGTCAGAAAGCCAATTCAGAAGCACTATTATACAGCTACTGGTGGCTCTAGAAAAAAGCATTAAGGACTCACGAGACTTCATGACTGCAGAATTTAGATCCAATCAGGCAGAAATTAAAAATCAACTGAATGAGATGCAATCCAAACTAGAAGTCCTAACGACGAGGGTTAACGAGGTGGAAGAACGAGTGAGTGACATAGAAGACAAGTTAATGGCAAAGAGGGAAACTGAGGAAAAAAGAGACAAACAATTAAAGGACCATGAAGACAGATTAAGGCAAATAAATGACAGTCTAAGGAAGAAAAACCTACGTTTAATTGGGGTTCCCGAGGGCGCCGAAAGGGACAGAGGGCCAGAATATGTATTTGAACAAATCCTAGCTGAAAACTTTCCCAATCTGGGAAGGGAAACAGGCATTCAGATCCAGGAAATAGAGAGATCCCCCCCTAAAATCAATAAAAACCGTTCAACACCTCGACATCTAATAGTGAAGCTTGCAAATTCCAAAGATAAAGAGAAGATCCTTAAAGCAGCAAGAGACAAGAAGTCCCTGACTTTCATGGGGAGGAATATTAGGGTAACAGCAGACCTCTCCAGAGAAACCTGGCAGGCCAGAAAGGGCTGGCAGGATATATTCAGGGTCCTAAATGAGAAGAACATGCAACCAAGAATACTTTATCCAGCAAGGCTCTCATTCAAAATGGAAGGAGAGATAAAGAGCTTCCAAGACAGGCAGGAACTGAAAGAATATGTGACCTCCAAACCAGCTCTGCAAGAAATTTTAAGGGGGACTCTTAAAATTCCCCTTTAAGAAGAAGTTCAGTGGAACAATCCACAAAAACAAGGACTAAATAGATATCATGATGACACTAAACTCATATCTGTCAATAGTAACTCTGAACGTGAACGGGCTTAATGACCCCATCAAAAGGCGCAGGGTTTCAGACTGGATAAAAAAGCAGGACCCATCTATTTGCTGTCTACAAGAGACTCATTTTAGACAGAAGGACACCTACAACCTGAAAATAAAAGGTTGGAGAACCATTTACCATTCAAATGGTTCTCAAAAGAAAGCAGGGGTAGCCATCCTTATATCAGATAAACTAAAATTCACTCCGAAGACAGTAGTGAGAGACGAAGAGGGACACTATATCATACTTAAAGGATCTATCCAACAAGAGGACTTAACAATCCTCAATATATATGCCCCGAATGTGGGAGCTGCCAAATACTTAAACGAATTATTAACCAAAGTAAAGAAATACTTAGATAATAATACACTTATACTTGGTGACTTCAATCTAGCTCTCTCTACCCTTGATAGGTCTTCTAAACACAACATCTCCAAAGAAACGAGAGCTTTAAATGATACACTGGACCAGATAGATTTCACAGATATCTACAGAACTTTACATCCAAACTCAACTGAATACACATTCTTCTCAAGTGCACATGGAACTTTTTCCAGAATAGACCACATACTGGGTCACAAATCGGGTCTGAACCGATACCAAAAGATTGGGATCGTCCCCTGCATATTCTCAGACCATAACGCCTTGAAATTAGAACTCAATCACAAGAAGAAGTTTGGAAGGACCTCAAACACGTGGAGGTTAAGGACCATCCTGCTAAAAGATAAAAGGGTCAACCAGGAAATTAAGGAAGAATTAAAAAGATTCATGGAAACTAATGAGAATGAAGATACAACTGTTCAAAATCTTTGGGATGCAGCAAAAGCAGTCCTGAGGGGGAAATACATCGCAATACAAGCATCCATTCAAAAACTGGAAAGAACTCAAATACAAAAGCTAACCTTACACATAAAGGAGCTAGAGAAGAAGCAGCAAATCGACCCGACGCCCAGCAGAAGAAGAGAGTTAATTAAAATTCGAGCAGAACTCAACGAAATTGAGACCAGAAGAACTGTGGAACAGATCAATAGAACCAGGAGTTGGTTCTTTGAAAGAATTAATAAGATAGATAAACCATTAGCCAACCTTATTAAAAAGAAGAGAGAGAAGACTCAAATTAATAAAATCATGAATGAGAAAGGAGAGATCACTACCAACACCAAGGAAATACAAACGATTTTAAAAACATATTATGAACAGCTCTACGCCAATAAATTAGGCAATCTAGAAGAAATGGACGCATTCCTGGAAAGCCACAAACTACCAAAACTGGAGCAGGAAGAAATAGAAAACCTGAACAGGCCAATAACCAGGGAGGAAATTGAAGCAGTCATCAAAAACCTCCCAAGACACAAGAGTCCAGGGCCAGATGGCTTCCCAGGGGAATTCTATCAAACGTTTAAAGAAGAAATCATACCTATTCTACTAAAGCTGTTTGGAAAGATAGAAAGAGATGGAGTACTTCCAAACTCATTCTATGAGGCCAGCATCACCTTAATTCCAAAACCAGACAAAGACCCCACCAAAAAGGAGAATTACAGACCAATATCCCTGATGAACATGGATGCAAAAATTCTCAACAAGATACTAGCCAATAGGATCCAACAACACATTAAGAAAATTATTCACCATGACCAAGTAGGATTTATCCCCGGGATGCAAGGCTGGTTCAACACTCGTAAAACAATCAATGTGATTCATCATATCAGCAAGAGAAAAACCAAGAACCATATGATCCTCTCATTAGATGCAGAGAAAGCATTTGACAAAATACAGCATCCATTCCTGATCAAAACTCTTCAGAGTGTAGGGATAGAGGGAACTTTCCTCGATATCTTAAAAGCCATCTACGAAAAGCCCACAGCAAATATCATTCTCAATGGGGAAGCACTGGGAGCCTTTCCCCTAAGATCAGGAACCAGACAGGGATGTCCACTCTCACCACTGCTATTCAACATAGTATTGGAAGTCCTAGCCTCAGCAATCAGACAACAAAAAGACATTAAAGGCATTCAAATTAGCAAAGAAGAAGTCAAACTCTCCCTCTTCGCCGATGACATGATACTCTACATAGAAAACCCAAAAGCCTCCACCCCAAGATTGCTAGAACTCATACAGCAATTTGGTAGCGTGGCAGGATACAAAATCAATGCCCAGAAATCAATGGCATTCCTATACACTAACAATGAGACTGAAGAAAGAGAAATTAAGGAGTCAATCCCATTTACAATTGCACCCAAAAGCATAAGATACCTAGGAATAAACCTAACCAAAGAGGTAAAGGATCTATACCCTAAAAACTATAGAACACTTCTGAAAGAAATTGAGGAAGACACAAAGAGATGGAAAAATATTCCATGCTCATGGATTGGCAGAATTAATATTGTGAAAATGTCAATGCTACCCAGGGCAATTTACACGTTCAATGCAATCCCTATCAAAATACCATGGACTTTTTTCAGAGACTTAGAACAAATTATTTTAAGATTTGTGTGGAATCAGAAAAGACCCCGAATAGCCAGGGGAATTTTAAAAAAGAAAACCATAGCTGGGGGCATCACAATGCCAGATTTCAGGTTGTACTACAAAGCTGTGGTCATCAAGACAGTGTGGTACTGGCACAAAAACAGACACATAGACCAATGGAACAGAATAGAGAATCCAGAAATGGACCCTGAACTTTATGGTCAACTAATATTCGACAAAGGAGGAAAGACGATCCACTGGAAGAAAGACAGTCTCTTCAATAAATGGTGCTGGGAAAATTGGTCATCCACATGCAGAAGAATGAAACTAGACCACTCTCTTGCACCATACACAAAGATAAACTCAAAATGGATGAAAGATTTAAATGTGAGACAAGACTCCATCAAAATCCTAGAGGAGAACACAGGCAACACCCTTTTTGAACTTGGCCACAGTAACTTCTTGCAAGATACATCCACGAAAACAAAAGAAACAAAAGCAAAAATGAACTATTGGGACTTCATCAAGATAAGAAGCTTTTGCACAGCAAAGGATACAGTCAACAAAACTCAAAGACAACCTACAGAATGGGAGAAGATATTTGCAAATAACATATCAGATAAAGGGCTAGTTTCCAAAATCTATAAAGAACTTATTAAACTCAACACCAAAGAAACAAACAATCCAATCATGAAATGGGCAAAAGACATGAAGAGAAATCTCACAGAGGAAGACATAGACATGGCCAACATGCACATGAGAAAATGCTCTGCATCACTTGCCATCAGGGAAATACAAATCAAAACCACAATGAGATACCACCTCACACCAGTGAGAATGGGGAAAATTAATAAGGCAGGAAACAACAAATGTTGGAGAGGATGCGGAGAAAAGGGAACCCTCTTACACTGTTGGTGGGAATGTGAACTGGTGCAGCCACTCTGGAAAACTGTGTGGAGGTTCCTCAAAGAATTAAAAATAGACCTGCCCTACGACCCAGCAATTGCACTGTTAGGGATTTACCCCGAAGATTCAGATGCAATGAAACGCCGGGGCACCTGCACCCCGATGTTTCTAGCAGCCATGTCCACAATAGCCAAACTGTGGAAGGAGCCTCGGTGCCCATCGAAAGATGAATGGATAAAGAAGATGTGGTTTATGTATACAATGGAATATTACTCAGCCATTAGAAACAACAAATACCCACCATTTGCTTCAACGTGGATGGAACTGGAGGGTATTATGCTGAGTGAAGTAAGTCAATCGGAGAAGGACAAACAGTGTATGTTCTCACTCATTTGGGGAATATGAATAATAGTGAAGGGGAATATAAGGGAAGGGAGAAGAAATGTGTGGGAGATATCAGAAAGGGACACAGAACATAAAGACTTCTAACTCTGGGAAATGAACTAGGGGTGGTGGAAGGGGAGGAGGGCGGGGGGTGGGGGTGAATAGGTGACGGGCACGGAGGGGGACACTTGACGGGATGAGCACTGGGTGTTATTCTGTATGTTGGTAAATTGAACACCAATAAAAATTAATTTTAATAAAAAAAAAAATAAAAA
>NW_026574724.1:0-6188 GCF_905146905.1 Nyctereutes procyonoides | reverse complement strand
GGAGGAGGGGCAAGATGGCGGAAGAGTAGGGTCCCCAAATCACCTGTCCCCAACAAATTACCTAGATAACCTTCAAACCATCCTGAAAATCTACGAATTCGGCCTGAGATTTAAAGAGAGACCAGCTGGAATGCTACAGTGAGAAGAGTTCGCGCTTCTATCAAGGTAGGAAGACGGGGAAAAAGAAATAAAGGAACAAAAGGCCTCCGAGGGGGAGGGGCCCCGCGAGGAGCCGGGCTGAGGCCGGGGCGAGTGTCCCCAGGACAGGAGAGCCCCGTCCCGGAGGAGCAGGAGCTGCACCAACCTTCCCGGGCGGGCGGAAAGGGGCTCGCAGGGAGTTGGAGCAGGACCCAGGAGGGCGGGGATGCCCTCGGGCTCCCGGGGACACTAACAGACACCTGCGAGCGCAGGAGAGTGCGCCGAGCTCCCTAAGGGCTGCAGCGACGCACCGGAGCAGTTCGGAGGGGCTCGGGAGCGGCTCCAGGGAGGGAGCTGCGGGGCGGGAGCGCAAATCCAACAACGCAGGCCCCGGAGCACAGGGCGCCGGGACACAGCCCAGGATCCGGCCTCCCCCGGGACAGGCAGAGGCCGGGAGGGCCCAGGACAGCAAGGACGCTCCTGCCCCGAGCTGAGCAGATCAGCGGCCCCGCCCCGGAGCCTCCAGGCCCTGCAGACGGAGAGCCGAGAGCCCCGAGCCCCGTAGTTCCTGCGGAGGCTGAATCCAGGCTTCCAGAGTTGCCATAGCAACTGCGGCTGTTCCTCCTGAGACCTCACGGGGTAAACAACCCCCGCTGAGCCCTGCAGCAGGCAGGGGCAGAGCAGCTCCCCCAAGTGCTAACACCTGAAAATCAGCGCAACAGGCCCCTCCCCCAGAAGACCAGCTGGACGGACCAGTTCCAGGGGAAGTCAAGGGACTTAAAGTCTACAGAAATACTCCCCCGTGTTTTTTTTTTTTCTTTTCTTTTTTCTTTTCTTTTTGATTTCTGATTGCTTCCCCCACCCCCTTTTTTTTTCACCTTTCTTTCTTTTTCTTTCCCTTTTTCTTCTCTTCTTTCCTTTTTCTTTTCTTTTTCTTTTTTCTTTTTCTCTTTTCTTTCCTTCTCTCTCTTTCTCTCCTTTTCCCAATACAACTTGTTTTTGGCCACTCCGCACTGAGCAAAATGACTAGAAGGAAAACCTCACCTCAAAAGAAAGAATCAGAAACAGCCCTCTCTCCCACAGAGCTACAAAATCTGGATTACAATTCAATGTCAGAAAGCCAATTCAGAAGCACTATTATACAGCTACTGGTGGCTCTAGAAAAAAGCATTAAGGACTCACGAGACTTCATGACTGCAGAATTTAGATCCAATCAGGCAGAAATTAAAAATCAACTGAATGAGATGCAATCCAAACTAGAAGTCCTAACGACGAGGGTTAACGAGGTGGAAGAACGAGTGAGTGACATAGAAGACAAGTTAATGGCAAAGAGGGAAACTGAGGAAAAAAGAGATAAACAATTAAAGAACCATGAAGACAGATTAAGGGAAATAAATGACACTCTAAGGAAGAAAAACCTACGTTTAATTGGGGTTCCCGAGGGCGCCGAAAGGGACAGAGGGCCAGAATATGTATTTGAACAAATCCTAGCTGAAAACTTTCCCAATCTGGGAAGGGAAACAGGCATTCAGATCCAGGAAATAGAGAGATCCCCCCCTAAAATCAATAAAAACCGTTCAACACCTCGACATCTAATAGTGAAGCTTGCAAATTCCAAAGATAAAGAGAAGATCCTTAAAGCAGCAAGAGACAAGAAGTCCCTGACTTTCATGGGGAGGAATATTAGGGTAACAGCAGACCTCTCCACAGAGACGTGGCAGGCCAGAAAGGGCTGGCAGGATATATTCAGGGTCCTAAATGAGAAGAACATGCAACCAAGAATACTTTATCCAGCAAGGCTCTCATTCAAAATGGAAGGAGAGATAAAGAGCTTCCAAGACAGGCAGGAACTGAAAGAATATGTGACCTCCAAACCAGCTCTGCAAGAAATTTTAAGGGGGACTCTTAAAATTCCCCTTTAAGAAGAAGTTCAGTGGAACAATCCACAAAAACAAGGACTAAATAGATATCATGATGACACTAAACTCATATCTGTCAATAGTAACTCTGAACGTGAACGGGCTTAATGACCCCATCAAAAGGCGCAGGGTTTCAGACTGGATAAAAAAGCAGGACCCATCTATTTGCTGTCTACAAGAGACTCATTTTAGACAGAAGGACACCTACAACCTGAAAATAAAAGGTTGGAGAACCATTTACCATTCAAATGGTTCTCAAAAGAAAGCAGGGGTAGCCATCCTTATATCAGATAAACTAAAATTCACTCCGAAGACAGTAGTGAGAGACGAAGAGGGACACTATATCATACTTAAAGGATCTATCCAACAAGAGGACTTAACAATCCTCAATATATATGCCCCGAATGTGGGAGCTGCCAAATACTTAAACGAATTATTAACCAAAGTAAAGAAATACTTAGATAATAATACACTTATACTTGGTGACTTCAATCTAGCTCTCTCTACCCTTGATAGGTCTTCTAAACACAACATCTCCAAAGAAACGAGAGCTTTAAATGATACACTGGACCAGATAGATTTCACAGATATCTACAGAACTTTACATCCAAACTCAACTGAATACACATTCTTCTCAAGTGCACATGGAACTTTTTCCAGAATAGACCACATACTGGGTCACAAATCGGGTCTGAACCGATACCAAAAGATTGGGATCGTCCCCTGCATATTCTCAGACCATAACGCCTTGAAATTAGAACTCAATCACAAGAAGAAGTTTGGAAGGACCTCAAACACGTGGAGGTTAAGGACCATCCTGCTAAAAGATAAAAGGGTCAACCAGGAAATTAAGGAAGAATTAAAAAGATTCATGGAAACTAATGAGAATGAAGATACAACTGTTCAAAATCTTTGGGATGCAGCAAAAGCAGTCCTGAGGGGGAAATACATCGCAATACAAGCATCCATTCAAAAACTGGAAAGAACTCAAATACAAAAGCTAACCTTACACATAAAGGAGCTAGAGAAGAAGCAGCAAATCGACCCGACGCCCAGCAGAAGAAGAGAGTTAATTAAAATTCGAGCAGAACTCAACGAAATTGAGACCAGAAGAACTGTGGAACAGATCAATAGAACCAGGAGTTGGTTCTTTGAAAGAATTAATAAGATAGATAAACCATTAGCCAACCTTATTAAAAAGAAGAGAGAGAAGACTCAAATTAATAAAATCATGAATGAGAAAGGAGAGATCACTACCAACACCAAGGAAATACAAACGATTTTAAAAACATATTATGAACAGCTCTACGCCAATAAATTAGGCAATCTAGAAGAAATGGACGCATTCCTGGAAAGCCACAAACTACCAAAACTGGAGCAGGAAGAAATAGAAAACCTGAACAGGCCAATAACCAGGGAGGAAATTGAAGAAGTCATCAAAAACCTCCCAAGACACAAGAGTCCAGGGCCAGATGGCTTCCCAGGGGAATTCTATCAAACGTTTAAAGAAGAAATCATACCTATTCTACTAAAGCTGTTTGGAAAGATAGAAAGAGATGGAGTACTTCCAAATTCATTCTATGAGGCCAGCATCACCTTAATTCCAAAACCAGACAAAGACCCCACCAAAAAGGAGAATTACAGACCAATATCCCTGATGAACATGGATGCAAAAATTCTCAACAAGATACTAGCCAATAGGATCCAACAACACATTAAGAAAATTATTCACCATGACCAAGTAGGATTTATCCCCGGGATGCAAGGCTGGTTCAACACTCGTAAAACAATCAATGTGATTCATCATATCAGCAAGAGAAAAACCAAGAACCATATGATCCTCTCATTAGATGCAGAGAAAGCATTTGACAAAATACAGCATCCATTCCTGATCAAAACTCTTCAGAGTGTAGGGATAGAGGGAACTTTCCTCGATATCTTAAAAGCCATCTACGAAAAGCCCACAGCAAATATCATTCTCAATGGGGAAGCACTGGGAGCCTTTCCCCTAAGATCAGGAACCAGACAGGGATGTCCACTCTCACCACTGCTATTCAACATAGTATTGGAAGTCCTAGCCTCAGCAATCAGACAACAAAAAGACATTAAAGGCATTCAAATTGGCAAAGAAGAAGTCAAACTCTCCCTCTTCGCCGATGACATGATACTCTACATAGAAAACCCAAAAGCCTCCACCCCAAGATTGCTAGAACTCATACAGCAATTTGGTAGCGTGGCAGGATACAAAATCAATGCCCAGAAATCAATGGCATTCCTATACACTAACAATGAGACTGAAGAAAGAGAAATTAAGGAGTCAATCCCATTTACAATTGCACCCAAAAGCATAAGATACCTAGGAATAAACCTAACCAAAGAGGTAAAGGATCTATACCCTAAAAACTATAGAACACTTCTGAAAGAAATTGAGGAAGACACAAAGAGATGGAAAAATATTCCATGCTCATGGATTGGCAGAATTAATATTGTGAAAATGTCAATGCTACCCAGGGCAATTTACACGTTCAATGCAATCCCTATCAAAATACCATGGACTTTTTTCAGAGACTTAGAACAAATTATTTTAAGATTTGTGTGGAATCAGAAAAGACCCCGAATAGCCAGGGGAATTTTAAAAAAGAAAACCATAGCTGGGGGCATCACAATGCCAGATTTCAGGTTGTACTACAAAGCTGTGGTCATCAAGACAGTGTGGTACTGGCACAAAAACAGACACATAGACCAATGGAACAGAATAGAGAATCCAGAAATGGACCCTGAACTTTATGGTCAACTAATATTCGACAAAGGAGGAAAGACGATCCACTGGAAGAAAGACAGTCTCTTCAATAAATGGTGCTGGGAAAATTGGTCATCCACATGCAGAAGAATGAAACTAGACCACTCTCTTGCACCATACACAAAGATAAACTCAAAATGGATGAAAGATTTAAATGTGAGACAAGACTCCATCAAAATCCTAGAGGAGAACACAGGCAACACCCTTTTTGAACTTGGCCACAGTAACTTCTTGCAAGATACATCCACGAAAGCAAAAGAAACAAAAGCAAAAATGAACTATTGGGACTTCATCAAGATAAGAAGCTTTTGCACAGCAAAGGATACAGTCAACAAAACTCAAAGACAACCTACAGAATGGGAGAAGATATTTGCAAATAACATATCAGATAAAGGGCTAGTTTCCAAAATCTATAAAGAACTTATTAAACTCAACACCAAAGAAACAAACAATCCAATCATGAAATGGGCAAAAGACATGAAGAGAAATCTCACAGAGGAAGACATAGACATGGCCAACATGCACATGAGAAAATGCTCTGCATCACTTGCCATCAGGGAAATACAAATCAAAACCACAATGAGATACCACCTCACACCAGTGAGAATGGGGAAAATTAACAAGGCAGGAAACAACAAATGTTGGAGAGGATGCGGAGAAAAGGGAACCCTCTTACACTGTTGGTGGGAATGTGAACTGGTGCAGCCACTCTGGAAAACTGTGTGGAGGTTCCTCAAAGAATTAAAAATAGACCTGCCCTACGACCCAGCAATTGCACTGTTAGGGATTTACCCCGAAGATTCAGATGCAATGAAACGCCGGGGCACCTGCACCCCGATGTTTCTAGCAGCCATGTCCACAATAGCCAAACTGTGGAAGGAGCCTCGGTGCCCATCGAAAGATGAATGGATAAAGAAGATGTGGTTTATGTATACAATGGAATATTACTCAGCCATTAGAAACAACAAATACCCACCATTTGCTTCAACGTGGATGGAACTGGAGGGTATTATGCTGAGTGAAGTAAGTCAATCGGAGAAGGACAAACAGTGTATGTTCTCACTCATTTGGGGAATATGAATAATAGTGAAGGGGAATATAAGGGAAGGGAGAAGAAATGTGTGGGAGATATCAGAAAGGGACACAGAACATAAAGACTTCTAACTCTGGGAAATGAACTAGGGGTGGTGGAAGGGGAGGAGGGCGGGGGGTGGGGGTGAATGGGTGACGGGCACGGAGGGGGACACTTGACGGGATGAGCACTGGGTGTTATTCTGTATGTTGGTAAATTGAACACCAATAAAAATTAATTTATAATAAAAAATAAAAAA
>NW_026574723.1:0-6183 GCF_905146905.1 Nyctereutes procyonoides | reverse complement strand
ATGGCGGAAGAGCAGGGTCCCCAAATCACCTGTCCCCACCAAATTACCTAGATAACCTTCAAACCATCCTGAAAATCTACGAATTCGGCCTGAGATGTAAAGAGAGACCAGCTGGAATGCTACAGTGAGAAGAGTCCGCGCTTCTATCCAGGTAGGAAGACGGGGAAAAAGAAATAAAGGAACAAAAGGCCTCCGAGGGGGAGGGGCCCCGCGAGGAGCCGGGCTGAGGCCGGGGCGAGTGTCCCCAGGACAGTAGAGCCCCGTCCCGGAGGAGCAGGAGCTGCACCAACCTTCCCGGGCGGGCGGAAAGGGGCTCGCAGGGAGTTGGAGCAGGACCCAGGAGGGCGGGGATGCCCTCGGGCTCCCGGGGACACTAACAGACACCTGCGCCCCGGGAGAGTGCTCCGAGCTCCCTAAGGGCTGCAGCGTGCACGGCCGGACCCGGAGCAGCTCGGAGGGGCTCGGGAGCGGCTCCAGGGAGGGGGCTGCGGGGCGGGAGCGCGAATCCAACAGCGCAGGCCCCAGAGCACAGGGCGCCGGGACACAGCCCAGGATCCGGCCTCCCCCCGGGACAGGCAGAGGCCGGGAGGGCCCAGGACAGCAAGGACGCTCCTGCCCCGAGCTGAGCAGATCAGCGGCCCCGCCCCGGAGCCTCCAGGCCCTGCAGACGGAGAACCGAGAGCCCCGAGCCCCGTAGTTCCTGTGGAGGCTGAATCCAGGCTTCCAGAGTTGCCATAGCAACTGCGGCTGTTCCTCCTGGGGCCTGGCGGGGTAAACAACCCCCGCTGAGCCCGGCAGCAGGCAGGGGCAGAGCAGCTCCCCCAAGTGCTAACACCTGAAAATCAGCGCAACAGGCCCCTCCCCCAGAAGACCAGCTGGACGGACCAGTTCCAGGGGAAGTCAAGGGACTTAAACTCTACAGAAATACTCCCCTGTGTTTTTTTTTTTTCTTTTCTTTTTTCTTTTCTTTTTGATTTCTGATTGCTTCCCCCACCCCTTTTTTTTTTACCTTTCTTTCTTTTTCTTTCCCTTTTTCTTCTCTTCTTTCCTTTTTCTTTTCTTTTTCTTTTTTCTTTTTCTCTTTTCTTTCCTTCTCTCTCTTTCTCTCATTCTCCCAATACAACTTGTTTTTGGCCACTCCGCACTGAGCAAAATGACTAGAAGGAAAACCTCACCTCAAAAGAAAGAATCAGAAACAGCCCTCTCTCCCACAGAGCTACAAAATCTGGATTACAATTCAATGTCAGAAAGCCAATTCAGAAGCACCATTATACAGCTACTGGTGGCTCTAGAAAAAAGCATTAAGGACTCACGAGACTTCATGACTGCAGAATTTAGATCCAATCAGGCAGAAATTAAAAATCAACTGAATGAGATGCAATCCAAACTAGAAGTCCTAACGACGAGGGTTAACGAGGTGGAAGAACGAGTGAGTGACATAGAAGACAAGTTAATGGCAAAGAGGGAAACTGAGGAAAAAAGAGATAAACAATTAAAGAACCATGAAGACAGATTAAGGGAAATAAATGACACTCTAAGGAAGAAAAATCTACGTTTAATTGGGGTTCCCGAGGGCGCCGAAAGGGACAGAGGGCCAGAATATGTATTTGAACAAATCCTAGCTGAAAACTTTCCCAATCTGGGAAGGGAAACAGGCATTCAGATCCAGGAAATAGAGAGATCCCCCCCTAAAATCAATAAAAACCGTTGAACACCTCGACATCTAATAGTGAAGCTTGCAAATTCCAAAGATAAAGAGAAGATCCTTAAAGCAGCAAGAGACAAGAAGTCCCTGACTTTCATGGGGAGGAATATTAGGGTAACAGCAGACCTCTCCACAGAGACCTGGCAGGCCAGAAAGGGCTGGCAGGATATATTCAGGGTCCTAAATGAGAAGAGCATGCAACCAAGAATACTTTATCCAGCAAGGCTCTCATTCAAAATGGAAGGAGAGATAAAGAGCTTCCAAGACAGGCAGGAACTGAAAGAATATGTGACCTCCAAACCAGCTCTGCAAGAAATTTTAAGGGGGACTCTTAAAATTCCCCTTTAAGAAGAAGTTCAGTGGAACAATCCACAAAAACAAGGACTAAATAGATATCATGATGACACTAAACTCATATCTGTCAATAGTAACTCTGAACGTGAACGGGCTTAATGACCCCATCAAAAGGCGCAGGGTTTCAGACTGGATAAAAAAGCAGGACCCATCTATTTGCTGTCTACAAGAGACTCATTTTAGACAGAAGGACACCTACAACCTGAAAATAAAAGGTTGGAGAACCATTTACCATTCAAATGGTTCTCAAAAGAAAGCAGGGGTAGCCATCCTTGTATCAGATAAACTAAAATTCACTCCGAAGACAGTAGTGAGAGACGAAGAGGGACACTATATCATACTTAAAGGATCTATCCAACAAGAGGACTTAACAATCCTCAATATATATGCCCCGAATGTGGGAGCTGCCAAATACTTAAACGAATTATTAACCAAAGTAAAGAAATACTTAGATAATAATACACTTATACTTGGTGACTTCAATCTAGCTCTCTCTACCCTTGATAGGTCTTCTAAACACAACATCTCCAAAGAAACGAGAGCTTTAAATGATACACTGGACCAGATAGATTTCACAGATATCTACAGAACTTTACATCCAAACTCAACTGAATACACATTCTTCTCAAGTGCACATGGAACTTTTTCCAGAATAGACCACATACTGGGTCACAAATCAGGTCTGAACCGATACCAAAAGATTGGGATCGTCCCCTGCATATTCTCAGACCATAACGCCTTGAAATTAGAACTCAATCACAAGAAGAAGTTTGGAAGGACCTCAAACACGTGGAGGTTAAGGACCATCCTGCTAAAAGATAAAAGGGTCAACCAGGAAATTAAGGAAGAATTAAAAAGATTCATGGAAACTAATGAGAATGAAGATACAACTGTTCAAAATCTTTGGGATGCAGCAAAAGCAGTCCTGAGGGGGAAATACATCGCAATACAAGCATCCATTCAAAAACTGGAAAGAACTCAAATACAAAAGCTAACCTTACACATAAAGGAGCTAGAGAAGAAGCAGCAAATCGACCTGACGCCCAGCAGAAGAAGAGAGTTAATTAAAATTCGAGCAGAACTCAACGAAATTGAGACCAGAAGAACTGTGGAACAGATCAATAGAACCAGGAGTTGGTTCTTTGAAAGAATTAATAAGATAGATAAACCATTAGCCAACCTTATTAAAAAGAAGAGAGAGAAGACTCAAATTAATAAAATCATGAATGAGAAAGGAGAGATCACTACCAACACCAAGGAAATACAAACGATTTTAAAAACATATTATGAACAGCTCTACGCCAATAAATTAGGCAATCTAGAAGAAATGGACGCATTCCTGGAAAGCCACAAACTACCAAAACTGGAGCAGGAAGAAATAGAAAACCTGAACAGGCCAATAACCAGGGAGGAAATTGAAGCAGTCATCAAAAACCTCCCAAGACACAAGAGTCCAGGGCCAGATGGCTTCCCAGGGGAATTCTATCAAACGTTTAAAGAAGAAATCATACCTATTCTACTAAAGCTGTTTGGAAAGATAGAAAGAGATGGAGTACTTCCAAACTCATTCTATGAGGCCAGCATCACCTTAATTCCAAAACCAGACAAAGACCCCACCAAAAAGGAGAATTACAGACCAATATCCCTGATGAACATGGATGCAAAAATTCTCAACAAGATACTAGCCAATAGGATCCAACAACACATTAAGAAAATTATTCACCATGACCAAGTAGGATTTATCCCCGGGATGCAAGGCTGGTTCAACACTCGTAAAACAATCAATGTGATTCATCATATCAGCAAGAGAAAAACCAAGAACCATATGATCCTCTCATTAGATGCAGAGAAAGCATTTGACAAAATACAGCATCCATTCCTGATTAAAACTCTTCAGAGTGTAGGGATAGAGGGAACTTTCCTCGATATCTTAAAAGCCATCTACGAAAAGCCCACAGCAAATATCATTCTCAATGGGGAAGCACTGGGAGCCTTTCCCCTAAGATCAGGAACCAGACAGGGATGTCCACTCTCACCACTGCTATTCAACATAGTATTGGAAGTCCTAGCCTCAGCAATCAGACAACAAAAAGACATTAAAGGCATTCAAATTGGCAAAGAAGAAGTCAAACTCTCCCTCTTCGCCGATGACATGATACTCTACATAGAAAACCCAAAAGCCTCCACCCCAAGATTGCTAGAACTCATACAGCAATTTGGTAGCGTGGCAGGATACAAAATCAATGCCCAGAAATCAATGGCATTCCTATACACTAACAATGAGACTGAAGAAAGAGAAATTAAGGAGTCAATCAATCCCATTTACAATTGCACCCAAAAGCATAAGATACCTAGGAATAAACCTAACCAAAGAGGTAAAGGATCTATACCCTAAAAACTATAGAACACTTCTGAAAGAAATTGAGGAAGACACAAAGAGATGGAAAAATATTCCATGCTCATGGATTGGCAGAATTAATATTGTGAAAATGTCAATGCTACCCAGGGCAATTTACACGTTCAATGCAATCCCTATCAAAATACCATGGACTTTTTTCAGAGACTTAGAACAAATTATTTTAAGATTTGTGTGGAATCAGAAAAGACCCCGAATAGCCAGGGGAATTTTAAAAAAGAAAACCATAGCTGGGGGCATCACAATGCCAGATTTCAGGTTGTACTACAAAGCTGTGGTCATCAAGACAGTGTGGTACTGGCACAAAAACAGACACATAGACCAATGGAACAGAATAGAGAATCCAGAAATGGACCCTGAACTTTATGGTCAACTAATATTCGACAAAGGAGGAAAGACGATCCACTGGAAGAAAGACAGTCTCTTCAATAAATGGTGCTGGGAAAATTGGTCATCCACATGCAGAAGAATGAAACTAGACCACTCTCTTGCACCATACACAAAGATAAACTCAAAATGGATGAAAGATTTAAATGTGAGACAAGACTCCATCAAAATCCTAGAGGAGAACACAGGCAACACCCTTTTTGAACTTGGCCACAGTAACTTCTTGCAAGATACATCCACGAAAACAAAAGAAACAAAAGCAAAAATGAACTATTGGGACTTCATCAAGATAAGAAGCTTTTGCACAGCAAAGGATACAGTCAACAAAACTCAAAGACAACCTACAGAATGGGAGAAGATATTTGCAAATAGCATATCAGATAAAGGGCTAGTTTCCAAAATCTATAAAGAACTTATTAAACTCAACACCAAAGAAACAAACAATCCAATCATGAAATGGGCAAAAGACATGAAGAGAAATCTCACAGAGGAAGACATAGACATGGCCAACATGCACATGAGAAAATGCTCTGCATCACTTGCCATCAGGGAAATACAAATCAAAACCACAATGAGATACCACCTCACACCAGTGAGAATGGGGAAAATTAACAAGGCAGGAAACAACAAATGTTGGAGAGGATGCGGAGAAAAGGGAACCCTCTTACACTGTTGGTGGGAATGTGAACTGGTGCAGCCACTCTGGAAAACTGTGTGGAGGTTCCTCAAAGAATTAAAAATAGACCTGCCCTACGACCCAGCAATTGCACTGTTAGGGATTTACCCCGAAGATTCAGATGCAATGAAACGCCGGGGCACCTGCACCCCGATGTTTCTAGCAGCCATGTCCACAATAGCCAAACTGTGGAAGGAGCCTCGGTGCCCATCGAAAGATGAATGGATAAAGAAGATGTGGTTTATGTATACAATGGAATATTACTCAGCCATTAGAAACAACAAATACCCACCATTTGCTTCAACGTGGATGGAACTGGAGGGTATTATGCTGAGTGAAGTAAGTCAATCGGAGAAGGACAAACAGTGTATGTTCTCACTTATTTGGGGAATATGAATAATAGTGAAGGGGAATATAAGGGAAGGGAGAATAAATGTGTGGGAGATATCAGAAAGGGACACAGAACATAAAGACTTCTAACTCTGGGAAATGAACTAGGGGTGGTGGAAGGGGAGGAGGGCGGGGGGTGGGGGTGAATGGGTGACGGGCACGGAGGGGGACACTTGACGGGATGAGCACTGGGTGTTATTCTGTATGTTGGTAAATTGAACACCAATAAAAATTAATTTATAAAAAAAAAAAAAG
>NW_026574722.1:0-6181 GCF_905146905.1 Nyctereutes procyonoides | reverse complement strand
GAGGAGGGGCAAGATGGCGGAGGAGTAGGGTCCCCAAATCACCTGTCCCCAACAAATTACCTAGATAACCTTCAAACCATCCTGAAAATCTACGAATTCGGCCTGAGATTTAAAGAGAGACCAGCTGGAATGCTACAGTGAGAGGAGTTCACGCTTCTATCAAGGTAGGAAGACGGGGAAAAAGAAATAAAGGAACAAAAGGCCTCCGAGGGGGAGGGGCCCCGGAGGAGCCGGGCTGAGGCCGGGGCGAGTGTCCCCAGGACAGGAGAGCCCCGTCCCGGAGGAGCAGGAGCTGCACCAACCTTCCCGGGCGGGCGGAAAGGGGCTCGCAGGGAGTTGGAGCAGGACCCAGGAGGGCGGGGATGCCCTCGGGCTCCCGGGGACACTAACAGGCACCTGCAAGCGCAGGAGAGTGCACCGAGCTCCCTAAGGGCTGCAGCACGCACCGGAGCAGTTCGGAGGGGCTCGGGAGCGGCTCCAGGGAGGGAGCTGCGGGGCGGGAGCGCAAATCCAACAACACAGGCCCGGGAGCACAGGGCGCCGGGACACAGCCCAGGATCCGGCCTCCCCCCGGGACAGGCAGAGGCCGGGAGGGCCCAGGACAGCAAGGACGCTCCTGCCCCGAGCTGAGCAGATCAGCGGCCCCGCCCCGGAGCCTCCAGGCCCTGCGGACGGAGAGCCGAGAGCCCCGAGCCCCGTAGTTCCTGCGGAGGCTGAATCCAGGCTTCCAGAGTTGCCATAGCAACTGCCGCTGATCCTCCTGAGACCTCACGGGGTAAACAACCCCCGCTGAGCCCTGCAGCAGGCAGGGGCAGAGCAGCTCCCCCAAGTGCTAACACCTGAAAATCAGCGCAACAGGCCCCTCCCCCAGAAGACCAGCTGGACGGACCAGTTCCAGGGGAAGTCAAGGGACTTAAACTCTACAGAAATACTCCCCCGTGTTTTTTTTTTCTTTTCTTTTTTCTTTTCTTTTTGATTTCTGATTGCTTCCCCCACCCCCTTTTTTTTTTACCTTTCTTTCTTTTTCTTTCCCTTTTTCTTCTCTTCTTTCCTTTTTCTTTTCTTTTTCTTTTTTCTTTTTCTCTTTTCTTTCCTTCTCTCTCTTTCTCTCATTCTCCCAATACAACTTGTTTTTGGCCACTCCGCACTGAGCAAAATGACTAGAAGGAAAACCTCACCTCAAAAGAAAGAATCAGAAACAGCCCTCTCTCCCACAGAGCTACAAAATCTGGATTACAATTCAATGTCAGAAAGCCAATTCAGAAGCACCATTATACAGCTACTGGTGGCTCTAGAAAAAAGCATTAAGGACTCACGAGACTTCATGACTGCAGAATTTAGATCCAATCAGGCAGAAATTAAAAATCAACTGAATGAGATGCAATCCAAACTAGAAGTCCTAACGACGAGGGTTAACGAGGTGGAAGAACGAGTGAGTGACATAGAAGACAAGTTAATGGCAAAGAGGGAAACTGAGGAAAAAAGAGATAAACAATTAAAGAACCATGAAGACAGATTAAGGGAAATAAATGACACTCTAAGGAAGAAAAATCTACGTTTAATTGGGGTTCCCGAGGGCGCCGAAAGGGACAGAGGGCCAGAATATGTATTTGAACAAATCCTAGCTGAAAACTTTCCCAATCTGGGAAGGGAAACAGGCATTCAGATCCAGGAAATAGAGAGATCCCCCCCTAAAATCAATAAAAACCGTTCAACACCTCGACATCTAATAGTGAAGCTTGCAAATTCCAAAGATAAAGAGAAGATCCTTAAAGCAGCAAGAGACAAGAAGTCCCTGACTTTCATGGGGAGGAATATTAGGGTAACAGCAGACCTCTCCACAGAGACCTGGCAGGCCAGAAAGGGCTGGCAGGATATATTCAGGGTCCTAAATGAGAAGAACATGCAACCAAGAATACTTTATCCAGCAAGGCTCTCATTCAAAATGGAAGGAGAGATAAAGAGCTTCCAAGACAGGCAGGAACTGAAAGAATATGTGACCTCCAAACCAGCTCTGCAAGAAATTTTAAGGGGGACTCTTAAAATTCCCCTTTAAGAAGAAGTTCAGTGGAACAATCCACAAAAACAAGGACTAAATAGATATCATGATGACACTAAACTCATATCTGTCAATAGTAACTCTGAACGTGAACGGGCTTAATGACCCCATCAAAAGGCGCAGGGTTTCAGACTGGATAAAAAAGCAGGACCCATCTATTTGCTGTCTACAAGAGACTCATTTTAGACAGAAGGACACCTACAACCTGAAAATAAAAGGTTGGAGAACCATTTACCATTCAAATGGTTCTCAAAAGAAAGCAGGGGTAGCCATCCTTATATCAGATAAACTAAAATTCACTCCGAAGACAGTAGTGAGAGACGAAGAGGGACACTATATCATACTTAAAGGATCTATCCAACAAGAGGACTTAACAATCCTCAATATATATGCCCCGAATGTGGGAGCTGCCAAATACTTAAACGAATTATTAACCAAAGTAAAGAAATACTTAGATAATAATACACTTATACTTGGTGACTTCAATCTAGCTCTCTCTACCCTTGATAGGTCTTCTAAACACAACATCTCCAAAGAAACGAGAGCTTTAAATGATACACTGGACCAGATAGATTTCACAGATATCTACAGAACTTTACATCCAAACTCAACTGAATACACATTCTTCTCAAGTGCACATGGAACTTTTTCCAGAATAGACCACATACTGGGTCACAAATCGGGTCTGAACCGATACCAAAAGATTGGGATCGTCCCCTGCATATTCTCAGACCATAACGCCTTGAAATTAGAACTCAATCACAAGAAGAAGTTTGGAAGGACCTCAAACACGTGGAGGTTAAGGACCATCCTGCTAAAAGATAAAAGGGTCAACCAGGAAATTAAGGAAGAATTAAAAAGATTCATGGAAACTAATGAGAATGAAGATACAACTGTTCAAAATCTTTGGGATGCAGCAAAAGCAGTCCTGAGGGGGAAATACATCGCAATACAAGCATCCATTCAAAAACTGGAAAGAACTCAAATACAAAAGCTAACCTTACACATAAAGGAGCTAGAGAAGAAGCAGCAAATCGACCCGACGCCCAGCAGAAGAAGAGAGTTAATTAAAATTCGAGCAGAACTCAACGAAATTGAGACCAGAAGAACTGTGGAACAGATCAATAGAACCAGGAGTTGGTTCTTTGAAAGAATTAATAAGATAGATAAACCATTAGCCAACCTTATTAAAAAGAAGAGAGAGAAGACTCAAATTAATAAAATCATGAATGAGAAAGGAGAGATCACTACCAACACCAAGGAAATACAAACGATTTTAAAAACATATTATGAACAGCTCTACGCCAATAAATTAGGCAATCTAGAAGAAATGGACGCATTCCTGGAAAGCCACAAACTACCAAAACTGGAGCAGGAAGAAATAGAAAACCTGAACAGGCCAATAACCAGGGAGGAAATTGAAGCAGTCATCAAAAACCTCCCAAGACACAAGAGTCCAGGGCCAGATGGCTTCCCAGGGGAATTCTATCAAACGTTTAAAGAAGAAATCATACCTATTCTACTAAAGCTGTTTGGAAAGATAGAAAGAGATGGAGTACTTCCAAACTCATTCTATGAGGCCAGCATCACCTTAATTCCAAAACCAGACAAAGACCCCACCAAAAAGGAGAATTACAGACCAATATCCCTGATGAACATGGATGCAAAAATTCTCAACAAGATACTAGCCAATAGGATCCAACAACACATTAAGAAAATTATTCACCATGACCAAGTAGGATTTATCCCCGGGATGCAAGGCTGGTTCAACACTCGTAAAACAATCAATGTGATTCATCATATCAGCAAGAGAAAAACCAAGAACCATATGATCCTCTCATTAGATGCAGAGAAAGCATTTGACAAAATACAGCATCCATTCCTGATTAAAACTCTTCAGAGTGTAGGGATAGAGGGAACTTTCCTCGATATCTTAAAAGCCATCTACGAAAAGCCCACAGCAAATATCATTCTCAATGGGGAAGCACTGGGAGCCTTTCCCCTAAGATCAGGAACCAGACAGGGATGTCCACTCTCACCACTGCTATTCAACATAGTATTGGAAGTCCTAGCCTCAGCAATCAGACAACAAAAAGACATTAAAGGCATTCAAATTGGCAAAGAAGAAGTCAAACTCTCCCTCTTCGCCGATGACATGATACTCTACATAGAAAACCCAAAAGCCTCCACCCCAAGATTGCTAGAACTCATACAGCAATTTGGTAGCGTGGCAGGATACAAAATCAATGCCCAGAAATCAATGGCATTCCTATACACTAACAATGAGACTGAAGAAAGAGAAATTAAGGAGTCAATCCCATTTACAATTGCACCCAAAAGCATAAGATACCTAGGAATAAACCTAACCAAAGAGGTAAAGGATCTATACCCTAAAAACTATAGAACACTTCTGAAAGAAATTGAGGAAGACACAAAGAGATGGAAAAATATTCCATGCTCATGGATTGGCAGAATTAATATTGTGAAAATGTCAATGCTACCCAGGGCAATTTACACGTTCAATGCAATCCCTATCAAAATACCATGGACTTTTTTCAGAGACTTAGAACAAATTATTTTAAGATTTGTGTGGAATCAGAAAAGACCCCGAATAGCCAGGGGAATTTTAAAAAAGAAAACCATAGCTGGGGGCATCACAATGCCAGATTTCAGGTTGTACTACAAAGCTGTGGTCATCAAGACAGTGTGGTACTGGCACAAAAACAGACACATAGACCAATGGAACAGAATAGAGAATCCAGAAATGGACCCTGAACTTTATGGTCAACTAATATTCGACAAAGGAGGAAAGACGATCCACTGGAAGAAAGACAGTCTCTTCAATAAATGGTGCTGGGAAAATTGGTCATCCACATGCAGAAGAATGAAACTAGACCACTCTCTTGCACCATACACAAAGATAAACTCAAAATGGATGAAAGATTTAAATGTGAGACAAGACTCCATCAAAATCCTAGAGGAGAACACAGGCAACACCCTTTTTGAACTTGGCCACAGTAACTTCTTGCAAGATACATCCACGAAAACAAAAGAAACAAAAGCAAAAATGAACTATTGGGACTTCATCAAGATAAGAAGCTTTTGCACAGCAAAGGATACAGTCAACAAAACTCAAAGACAACCTACAGAATGGGAGAAGATATTTGCAAATAACATATCAGATAAAGGGCTAGTTTCCAAAATCTATAAAGAACTTATTAAACTCAACACCAAAGAAACAAACAATCCAATCATGAAATGGGCAAAAGACATGAAGAGAAATCTCACAGAGGAAGACATAGACATGGCCAACATGCACATGAGAAAATGCTCTGCATCACTTGCCATCAGGGAAATACAAATCAAAACCACAATGAGATACCACCTCACACCAGTGAGAATGGGGAAAATTAACAAGGCAGGAAACAACAAATGTTGGAGAGGATGCGGAGAAAAGGGAACCCTCTTACACTGTTGGTGGGAATGTGAACTGGTGCAGCCACTCTGGAAAACTGTGTGGAGGTTCCTCAAAGAATTAAAAATAGACCTGCCCTACGACCCAGCAATTGCACTGTTAGGGATTTACCCCGAAGATTCAGATGCAATGAAACGCCGGGGCACCTGCACCCCGATGTTTCTAGCAGCCATGTCCACAATAGCCAAACTGTGGAAGGAGCCTCGGTGCCCATCGAAAGATGAATGGATAAAGAAGATGTGGTTTATGTATACAATGGAATATTACTCAGCCATTAGAAACAACAAATACCCACCATTTGCTTCAACGTGGATGGAACTGGAGGGTATTATGCTGAGTGAAGTAAGTCAATCGGAGAAGGACAAACAGTGTATGTTCTCACTTATTTGGGGAATATGAATAATAGTGAAGGGGAATATAAGGGAAGGGAGAAGAAATGTGTGGGAGATATCAGAAAGGGACACAGAACATAAAGACTTCTAACTCTGGGAAATGAACTAGGGGTGGTGGAAGGGGAGGAGGGCGGGGGGTGGGGGTGAATGGGTGACGGGCACGGAGGGGGACACTTGACGGGATGAGCACTGGGTGTTATTCTGTATGTTGGTAAATTGAACACCAATAAAAATTAATTTATAAAAAAAAAAAAA
>NW_026574721.1:0-6180 GCF_905146905.1 Nyctereutes procyonoides | reverse complement strand
GGAGGAGGGGCAAGATGGCGGAGGAGTAGGGTCCCCAAATCACCTGTCCCCACCAAATTACCTAGATAACCTTCAAACCATCCTGAAAATCTACGAATTCGGCCTGAGATTTAAAGAGAGACCAGCTGGAATGCTACAGTGAGAAGAGTTCGCGCTTCTATCAAGGTAGGAAGACGGGGAAAAAGAAATAAAGAAACAAAAGGCCTCCGAGGGGGAGGGGCCCCGCGAGGAGCCGGGCTGAGGCCGGGGCGAGTGTCCCCAGGACAGGAGAGCCCCGTCCCGGAGGAGCAGGAGCTGCACCAACCTTCCCGGGCGGGCGGCAAGGGGCTCGCAGGGAGTTGGAGCAGGACCCAGGAGGGCGGGGATGCCCTCGGGCTCCCGGGGACACTAACAGACACCTGCGCCCCGGGAGAGTGCTCCGAGCTCCCTAAGGGCTGCAGCGCGCACGGCGGGGCCGGAGCAGCTCGGAGGGGCTCGGGAGCGGCTCCAGGGAGGGAGCTGCGGGGCGGGAGCGCGAATCCAACAACACAGGCCCGGGAGCACAGGGCGCCGGGACACAGCCCAGGATCCGGCCTCCCCCCGGGACAGGCAGAGGCCGGGAGGGCCCAGGACAGCAAGGACGCTCCTGCCCCGAGCTGAGCAGATCAGCGGCCCGCCCCGGAGCCTCCAGGCCCTGCGGACGGAGAGCCGAGAGCCCCGAGCCCCGTAGTTCCTGCGGAGGCTGAATCCAGGCTTCCAGAGTTGCCATAGCAACTGCCGCTGATCCTCCTGAGACCTCACGGGGTAAACAACCCCCGCAGAGCCCTGCAGCAGGCAGGGGCAGAGCAGCTCCCCCAAGTGCTAACACCTGAAAATCAGCGCAACAGGCCCCTCCCCCAGAAGACCAGCTGGACGGACCAGTTCCAGGGGAAGTCAAGGGACTTAAAGTCTACAGAAATACTCCCCCGTGTTTTTTTTTCTTTTCTTTTTTCTTTTCTTTTTGATTTCTGATTGCTTCCCCCACCCCCTTTTTTTTTCACCTTTCTTTCTTTTTCTTTCCCTTTTTCTTCTCTTCTTTCCTTTTTCTTTTCTTTTTCTTTTTTCTTTTTCTCTTTTCTTTCCTTCTCTCTCTTTCTCTCATTTTCCCAATACAACTTGTTTTTGGCCACTCCGCACTGAGCAAAATGACTAGAAGGAAAACCTCACCTCAAAAGAAAGAATCAGAAACAGCCCTCTCTCCCACAGAGCTACAAAATCTGGATTACAATTCAATGTCAGAAAGCCAATTCAGAAGCACTATTATACAGCTACTGGTGGCTCTAGAAAAAAGCATTAAGGACTCACGAGACTTCATGACTGCAGAATTTAGATCCAATCAGGCAGAAATTAAAAATCAACTGAATGAGATGCAATCCAAACTAGAAGTCCTAACGACGAGGGTTAACGAGGTGGAAGAACGAGTGAGTGACATAGAAGACAAGTTAATGGCAAAGAGGGAAACTGAGGAAAAAAGAGATAAACAATAAAGAACCATGAAGACAGATTAAGGGAAATAAATGACACTCTAAGGAAGAAAAATCTACGTTTAATTGGGGTTCCCGAGGGCGCCGAAAGGGACAGAGGGCCAGAATATGTATTTGAACAAATCCTAGCTGAAAACTTTCCCAATCTGGGAAGGGAAACAGGCATTCAGATCCAGGAAATAGAGAGATCCCCCCCTAAAATCAATAAAAACCGTTCAACACCTCGACATCTAATAGTGAAGCTTGCAAATTCCAAAGATAAAGAGAAGATCCTTAAAGCAGCAAGAGACAAGAAGTCCCTGACTTTCATGGGGAGGAATATTAGGGTAACAGCAGACCTCTCCACAGAGACCTGGCAGGCCAGAAAGGGCTGGCAGGATATATTCAGGGTCCTAAATGAGAAGAACATGCAACCAAGAATACTTTATCCAGCAAGGCTCTCATTCAAAATGGAAGGAGAGATAAAGAGCTTCCAAGACAGGCAGGAACTGAAAGAATATGTGACCTCCAAACCAGCTCTGCAAGAAATTTTAAGGGGGACTCTTAAAATTCCCCTTTAAGAAGAAGTTCAGTGGAACAATCCACAAAAACAAGGACTAAATAGATATCATGATGACACTAAACTCATATCTGTCAATAGTAACTCTGAACGTGAACGGGCTTAATGACCCCATCAAAAGGCGCAGGGTTTCAGACTGGATAAAAAAGCAGGACCCATCTATTTGCTGTCTACAAGAGACTCATTTTAGACAGAAGGACACCTACAACCTGAAAATAAAAGGTTGGAGAACCATTTACCATTCAAATGGTTCTCAAAAGAAAGCAGGGGTAGCCATCCTTATATCAGATAAACTAAAATTCACTCCGAAGACAGTAGTGAGAGACGAAGAGGGACACTATATCATACTTAAAGGATCTATCCAACAAGAGGACTTAACAATCCTCAATATATATGCCCCGAATGTGGGAGCTGCCAAATACTTAAACGAATTATTAACCAAAGTAAAGAAATACTTAGATAATAATACACTTATACTTGGTGACTTCAATCTAGCTCTCTCTACCCTTGATAGGTCTTCTAAACACAACATCTCCAAAGAAACGAGAGCTTTAAATGATACACTGGACCAGATAGATTTCACAGATATCTACAGAACTTTACATCCAAACTCAACTGAATACACATTCTTCTCAAGTGCACATGGAACTTTTTCCAGAATAGACCACATACTGGGTCACAAATCGGGTCTGAACCGATACCAAAAGATTGGGATCGTCCCCTGCATATTCTCAGACCATAACGCCTTGAAATTAGAACTCAATCACAAGAAGAAGTTTGGAAGGACCTCAAACACGTGGAGGTTAAGGACCATCCTGCTAAAAGATAAAAGGGTCAACCAGGAAATTAAGGAAGAATTAAAAAGATTCATGGAAACTAATGAGAATGAAGATACAACTGTTCAAAATCTTTGGGATGCAGCAAAAGCAGTCCTGAGGGGGAAATACATCGCAATACAAGCATCCATTCAAAAACTGGAAAGAACTCAAATACAAAAGCTAACCTTACACATAAAGGAGCTAGAGAAGAAGCAGCAAATCGACCCGACGCCCAGCAGAAGAAGAGAGTTAATTAAAATTCGAGCAGAACTCAACGAAATTGAGACCAGAAGAACTGTGGAACAGATCAATAGAACCAGGAGTTGGTTCTTTGAAAGAATTAATAAGATAGATAAACCATTAGCCAACCTTATTAAAAAGAAGAGAGAGAAGACTCAAATTAATAAAATCATGAATGAGAAAGGAGAGATCACTACCAACACCAAGGAAATACAAACGATTTTAAAAACATATTATGAACAGCTCTACGCCAATAAATTAGGCAATCTAGAAGAAATGGACGCATTCCTGGAAAGCCACAAACTACCAAAACTGGAGCAGGAAGAAATAGAAAACCTGAACAGGCCAATAACCAGGGAGGAAATTGAAGCAGTCATCAAAAACCTCCCAAGACACAAGAGTCCAGGGCCAGATGGCTTCCCAGGGGAATTCTATCAAACGTTTAAAGAAGAAATCATACCTATTCTACTAAAGCTGTTTGGAAAGATAGAAAGAGATGGAGTACTTCCAAACTCATTCTATGAGGCCAGCATCACCTTAATTCCAAAACCAGACAAAGACCCCACCAAAAAGGAGAATTACAGACCAATATCCCTGATGAACATGGATGCAAAAATTCTCAACAAGATACTAGCCAATAGGATCCAACAACACATTAAGAAAATTATTCACCATGACCAAGTAGGATTTATCCCCGGGATGCAAGGCTGGTTCAACACTCGTAAAACAATCAATGTGATTCATCATATCAGCAAGAGAAAAACCAAGAACCATATGATCCTCTCATTAGATGCAGAGAAAGCATTTGACAAAATACAGCATCCATTCCTGATCAAAACTCTTCAGAGTGTAGGGATAGAGGGAACTTTCCTCGATATCTTAAAAGCCATCTACGAAAAGCCCACAGCAAATATCATTCTCAATGGGGAAGCACTGGGAGCCTTTCCCCTAAGATCAGGAACCAGACAGGGATGTCCACTCTCACCACTGCTATTCAACATAGTATTGGAAGTCCTAGCCTCAGCAATCAGACAACAAAAAGACATTAAAGGCATTCAAATTGGCAAAGAAGAAGTCAAACTCTCCCTCTTCGCCGATGACATGATACTCTACATAGAAAACCCAAAAGCCTCCACCCCAAGATTGCTAGAACTCATACAGCAATTTGGTAGCGTGGCAGGATACAAAATCAATGCCCAGAAATCAATGGCATTCCTATACACTAACAATGAGACTGAAGAAAGAGAAATTAAGGAGTCAATCCCATTTACAATTGCACCCAAAAGCATAAGATACCTAGGAATAAACCTAACCAAAGAGGTAAAGGATCTATACCCTAAAAACTATAGAACACTTCTGAAAGAAATTGAGGAAGACACAAAGAGATGGAAAAATATTCCATGCTCATGGATTGGCAGAATTAATATTGTGAAAATGTCAATGCTACCCAGGGCAATTTACACGTTCAATGCAATCCCTATCAAAATACCATGGACTTTTTTCAGAGACTTAGAACAAATTATTTTAAGATTTGTGTGGAATCAGAAAAGACCCCGAATAGCCAGGGGAATTTTAAAAAAGAAAACCATAGCTGGGGGCATCACAATGCCAGATTTCAGGTTGTACTACAAAGCTGTGGTCATCAAGACAGTGTGGTACTGGCACAAAAACAGACACATAGACCAATGGAACAGAATAGAGAATCCAGAAATGGACCCTGAACTTTATGGTCAACTAATATTCGACAAAGGAGGAAAGACGATCCACTGGAAGAAAGACAGTCTCTTCAATAAATGGTGCTGGGAAAATTGGTCATCCACATGCAGAAGAATGAAACTAGACCACTCTCTTGCACCATACACAAAGATAAACTCAAAATGGATGAAAGATTTAAATGTGAGACAAGACTCCATCAAAATCCTAGAGGAGAACACAGGCAACACCCTTTTTGAACTTGGCCACAGTAACTTCTTGCAAGATACATCCACGAAAACAAAAGAAACAAAAGCAAAAATGAACTATTGGGACTTCATCAAGATAAGAAGCTTTTGCACAGCAAAGGATACAGTCAACAAAACTCAAAGACAACCTACAGAATGGGAGAAGATATTTGCAAATAACATATCAGATAAAGGGCTAGTTTCCAAAATCTATAAAGAACTTATTAAACTCAACACCAAAGAAACAAACAATCCAATCATGAAATGGGCAAAAGACATGAAGAGAAATCTCACAGAGGAAGACATAGACATGGCCAACATGCACATGAGAAAATGCTCTGCATCACTTGCCATCAGGGAAATACAAATCAAAACCACAATGAGATACCACCTCACACCAGTGAGAATGGGGAAAATTAATAAGGCAGGAAACAACAAATGTTGGAGAGGATGCGGAGAAAAGGGAACCCTCTTACACTGTTGGTGGGAATGTGAACTGGTGCAGCCACTCTGGAAAACTGTGTGGAGGTTCCTCAAAGAATTAAAAATAGACCTGCCCTACGACCCAGCAATTGCACTGTTAGGGATTTACCCCGAAGATTCAGATGCAATGAAACGCCGGGGCACCTGCACCCCGATGTTTCTAGCAGCCATGTCCACAATAGCCAAACTGTGGAAGGAGCCTCGGTGCCCATCGAAAGATGAATGGATAAAGAAGATGTGGTTTATGTATACAATGGAATATTACTCAGCCATTAGAAACAACAAATACCCACCATTTGCTTCAACGTGGATGGAACTGGAGGGTATTATGCTGAGTGAAGTAAGTCAATCGGAGAAGGACAAACAGTGTATGTTCTCACTCATTTGGGGAATATGAATAATAGTGAAGGGGAATATAAGGGAAGGGAGAAGAAATGTGTGGGAGATATCAGAAAGGGACACAGAACATAAAGACTTCTAACTCTGGGAAATGAACTAGGGGTGGTGGAAGGGGAGGAGGGCGGGGGGTGGGGGTGAATGGGTGACGGGCACGGAGGGGGACACTTGACGGGATGAGCACTGGGTGTTATTCTGTATGTTGGTAAATTGAACACCAATAAAAATTAATTTATAAAAAA
>NW_026574720.1:0-6179 GCF_905146905.1 Nyctereutes procyonoides | reverse complement strand
TTTTTTTTTTTTTTAATAAATTAATTTTTATTGGTGTTCAATTTACCAACATACAGAATAACACCCAGTGCTCATCCCGTCAAGTGTCCCCCTCAGTGCCCGTCACCCATTCACCCCCACCCCCCGCCCTCCTCCCCTTCCACCACCCCTAGTTCATTTCCCAGAGTTAGGAGTCTTTATGTTCTGTGTCCCTTTCTGATATCTCCCACACATTTCTTCTCCCTTCCCTTATATTCCCTTTCACTATTATTCATATTCCCCAAATGAATGAGAACATACACTGTTTGTCCTTCTCCGATTGACTTACTTCACTCAGCATAATACCCTCCAGTTCCATCCACGTTGAAGCAAATGGTGGGTATTTGTCGTTTCTAATGGCTGAGTAATATTCCATTGTATACATAAACCACATCTTCTTTATCCATTCATCTTTCGATGGACACCGAGGCTCCTTCCACAGTTTGGCTATTGTGGACATGGCTGCTAGAAACATCGGGGTGCAGGTGTCCCGGCGTTTCATTGCATCTGAATCTTTGGGGTAAATCCCTAACAGTGCAATTGCTGGGTCGTAGGGCAGGTCTATTTTTAATTCTTTGAGGAACCTCCACACAGTTTTCCAGAGTGGCTGCACCAGTTCACATTCCCACCAACAGTGTAAGAGGGTTCCCTTTTCTCCGCATCCTCTCCAACATTTGTTGTTTCCTGCCTTGTTAATTTTCCCCATTCTCACTGGTGTGAGGTGGTATCTCATTGTGGTTTTGATTTGTATTTCCCTGATGGCAAGTGATGCAGAGCATTTTCTCATGTGCATGTTGGCCATGTCTATGTCTTCCTCTGTGAGATTTCTCTTCATGTCTTTTGCCCATTTCATGATTGGATTGTTTGTTTCTTTGCTGTTGAGTTTAATAAGTTCTTTATAGATTTTGGAAACTAGCCCTTTATCTGATATGTTATTTGCAAATATCTTCTCCCATTCTGTAGGTTGTCTTTGAGTTTTGTTGACTGTATCCTTTGCTGTGCAAAAGCTTCTTATCTTGATGAAGTCCCAATAGTTCATTTTTGCTTTTGTTTCTTTTGCTTTTCGTGGATGTATCTTGCAAGAAGTTACTGTGGCCAAGTTCAAAAAGGGTGTTGCCTGTGTTCTCCTCTAGGATTTTGATGGAATCTTGTCTCACATTTAGATCTTTCATCCATTTTGAGTTTATCTTTGTGTATGGTGCAAGAGAGTGGTCTAGTTTCATTCTTCTGCATGTGGATGTCCAATTTTCCCAGCACCATTTATTGAAGAGACTGTCTTTCTTCCAGTGGATCGTCTTTCCTCCTTTATCGAATATTAGTTGACCATAAAGTTCAGGGTCCACTTCTGGGTTCTCTATTCTGTTCCATTGATCTATGTGTCTGTTTTTGTGCCAGTACCACACTGTCTTGATGACCACAGCTTTGTAGTACAACCTGAAATCTGGCATTGTGATGCCCCCAGATATGGTTTTCTTTTTTAAAATTCCCCTGGCTATTCGGGGTCTTTTCTGATTCCACACAAATCTTAAAATAATTTGTTCTAAGTCTCTGAAGAAAGTCCATGGTATTTTGATAGGGATTGCATTAAACGTGTAAATTGCCCTGGGTAACATTGACATTTTCACAATATTAATTCTGCCAATCCATGAGCATGGAATATTTTTCCATCTCTTTGTGTCTTCCTCAATTTCTTTCAGAAGTGTTCTATAGTTTTTAGGGTATAGATCCTTTACCTCTTTGGTTAGGTTTATTCCTAGGTATCTTATGCTTTTGGGTGCAATTGTAAATGGGATTGACTCCTTAATTTCTCTTTCTTCAGTCTCATTGTTAGTGTATAGGAATGCCATTGATTTCTGGGCATTGATTTTGTATCCTGCCACGCTACCAAATTGCTGTATGAGTTCTAGCAATCTTGGGGTGGAGGCTTTTGGGTTTTCTATGTAGAGTATCATGTCATCGGCGAAGAGGGAGAGTTTGACTTCTTCTTTGCCAATTTGAATGCCTTTAATGTCTTTTTGTTGTCTGATTGCTGAGGCTAGGACTTCCAATACTATGTTGAATAGCAGTGGTGAGAGTGGACATCCCTGTCTTGTTCCTGATCTTAGGGGAAAGGCTCCCAGTGCTTCCCCATTGAGAATGATATTTGCTGTGGGCTTTTCGTAGATGGCTTTTAAGATGTCGAGGAAAGTTCCCTCTATCCCTACACTCTGAAGAGTTTTGATCAGGAATGGATGCTGTATTTTGTCAAATGCTTTCTCTGCATCTAATGAGAGGATCATATGGTTCTTGGTTTTTCTCTTGCTGATATGATGAATCACATTGATTGTTTTACGAGTGTTGAACCAGCCTTGTGTCCCGGGGATAAATCCTACTTGGTCATGGTGAATAATTTTCTTAATGTGTTGTTGGATCCTATTGGCTAGTATCTTGTTGAGAATTTTTGCATCCATGTTCATCAGGGATATTGGTCTGTAATTCTCCTTTTTGGTGGGGTCTTTGTCTGGTTTTGGAATTAAGGTGATGCTGGCCTCATAGAATGAATTTGGAAGTACTCCATCTCTTTCTATCTTTCCAAACAGCTTTAGTAGAATAGGTATGATTTCTTCTTTAAACGTTTGATAGAATTCCCCTGGGAAGCCATCTGGCCCTGGACTCTTGTGTCTTGGGAGGTTTTTGATGACTTCTTCAATTTCCTCCCTGGTTATTGGCCTGTTCAGGTTTTCTATTTCTTCCTGCTCCAGTTTTGGTAGTTTGTGGCTTTCCAGGAATGCGTCCATTTCTTCTAGATTGCCTAATTTATTGGCGTAGAGCTGTTCATAATATGTTTTTAAAATCGTTTGTATTTCCTTGGTGTTGGTAGTGATCTCTCCTTTCTCATTCATGATTTTATTAATTTGAGTCTTCTCTCTCTTCTTTTTAATAAGGTTGGCTAATGGTTTATCTATCTTATTAATTCTTTCAAAGAACCAACTCCTGGTTCTATTGATCTGTTCCACAGTTCTTCTGGTCTCAATTTCGTTGAGTTCTGCTCGAATTTTAATTAACTCTCTTCTTCTGCTGGGCGTCGGGTCGATTTGCTGCTTCTTCTCTAGCTCCTTTATGTGTAAGGTTAGCTTTTGTATTTGAGTTCTTTCCAGTTTTTGAATGGATGCTTGTATTGCGATGTATTTCCCCCTCAGGACTGCTTTTGCTGCATCCCAAAGATTTTGAACAGTTGTATCTTCATTCTCATTAGTTTCCATGAATCTTTTTAATTCTTCCTTAATTTCCTGGTTGACCCTTTTATCTTTTAGCAGGATGGTCCTTAACCTCCACGTGTTTGAGGTCCTTCCAAACTTCTTCTTGTGATTGAGTTCTAATTTCAAGGCGTTATGGTCTGAGAATATGCAGGGGACGATCCCAATCTTTTGGTATCGGTTCAGACCCGATTTGTGACCCAGTATGTGGTCTATTCTGGAGAAAGTTCCATGTGCACTTGAGAAGAATGTGTATTCAGTTGAGTTTGGATGTAAAGTTCTGTAGATATCTGTGAAATCTATCTGGTCCAGTGTATCATTTAAAGCTCTCGTTTCTTTGGAGATGTTGTGCTTAGAAGACCTATCGAGGGTAGAAAGAGCTAGATTGAAGTCACCAAGTATAAGTGTATTATTATCTAAGTATTTCTTCACTTTGGTTAATAATTCGTTTAAGTATTTGGCAGCTCCCACATTCGGGGCATATATATTGAGGATTGTTAAGTCCTCTTGCTGGATAGATCCTTTAAGTATGATATAGTGTCCCTCTTCGTCTCTCACTACAGTCTTCGGAGTGAATTTTAGTTTATCTGATATAAGGATGGCTACCCCTGCTTTCTTTTGAGAACCATTTGAATGGTAAATGGTTCTCCAACCTTTTATTTTCAGGTTGTAGGTGTCCTTCTGTCTAAAATGAGTCTCTTGTAGACAGCAAATAGATGGGTCCTGCTTTTTTATCCAGTCTGAAACCCTGTGCCTTTTGATGGGGTCATTGAGCCCGTTCACGTTCAGAGTTACTATTGACAGATATGAGTTTAGTGTCATCATGATATCTATTTAGTCCTTGTTTTTGTGGATTGTTCCACTGAACTTCTTCTTAAAGGGGAATTTTAAGAGTCCCCCTTAAAATTTCTTGCAGAGCTGGTTTGGTGGTCACATATTCTTTCAGTTCCTGCATGTCTTGGAAGCTCTTTATCTCTCCTTCCATTTTGAATGAGAGCCTTGCTGGATAAAGTATTCTTGGCTGCATGTTCTTCTCATTTAGGACCCTGAATATATCCTGCCAGCCCTTTCTGGCCTGCCACGTCTCTGTGGAGAGGTCTGCTGTTACCCTAATATTCCTCCCCATGAAAGTCAGGGACTTCTTGTCTCTTGCTGCTTTAAGGATCTTCTCTTTATCTTTGGAATTTGCAAGCTTCACTATTAGATGTTGAGGTGTTGGACGGTTTTTATTGATTTTAGGGGGGGATCTCTCTATTTCCTGGATCTGAATGCCTGTTTCCCTTCCCAGATTGGGAAAGTTTTCAGCTAGGATTTGTTCAAATACATATTCTGGCCCTCTGTCCCTTTCGGCGCCCTCGGGAACCCCAATTAAATGTAGGTTTTTCTTCCTTAGGCTGTCATTTATTTCCCTTAATCTGTCTTCATGGTCTTTTAATTGTCTGTCTCTTTTTTCCTCAGTTTCCCTCTTTGCCATTAACTTGTCTTCTATGTCACTCACTCGTTCTTCCACCTCGTTAACCCTCGTCGTGAGGACTTCTAGTTTGGATTGCATCTCATTCAATTGATTTTTAATTTCTGCCTGATTGGATCTAAATTCTGCAGTCATGAAGTCTCGTGAGTCCTTAATGCTTTTTTCTAGAGCCACCAGTAGCTGTATAATAGTGCTTCTGAATTGGCTTTCTGACATTGAATTGTAATCCAGATTTTGTAACTCTGTGGGAGAGAGGGCTGTTTCTGATTCTTTCTTTTGAGGTGGTTTTCCTTCTAGTCATTTTGCTCAGTGCAGAGTGGCCAAAAACAAGTTGAATTGGGAAAAGGAGAGAAAGAGAGAGAAGGAAAGAAAAGAGAAAAAGAAAAAAGAAAAAGAAGAAAAAAAGGAAAAAAGAAGAAAAAGAGAAAGAAAAAGAAAGGTAAAAAAAAGGGGGTCTGGGGGAAGCAATCAGAAATCAAAAAGAAAAGAAAAAGAAAAACAACAACAACAACAAAAAACCACGGGGGAGTATCTTCTGATTCTGTAGACCCTAATCCCTTGACTTCCCCTGGAACTGGTCCGTCCAGCTGGTCTTCTGGGGGAGGGGCCTGCTGTGCTGATTTTCAGGTGTTAGCACTTGGGGGAGCTGCTCTGCCCCTGCCTGCTGCAGGGCTCAGCGGGGGTTGTTTACCCCGTGAGGCCCCAGGAGGAACAGCCGCAGTTGCTATGGCAACTCTGGAAGCCTGGATTCAGCCTCCGCAGGAACTACGGGGCTCTCCGTCTGCAGGGCCTGGAGGCTCCGGGGCGGGGCCGCTGATGTGCTCAGCTCGGGGCAGGAGCGTCCTTGCTGTCCTGGGCCCTCCCGGCCTCTGCCTGTCCCGGGGGAGGCCGGATCCTGGGCTGTGTCCCGGCGCCCTGTGCTCCGGGGCCTGCGCTGTGGGATTCGCGCTCCCGCCCCGCAGCCCCCTCCGTGGAGCCGCTGCCCGAGCCCCTCCGAGCTGCTCCGGCCCCGCCGTGCGCGCTGCAGCCCTTAGGGAGCTCGGCGCACTCTCCCGGGGCGCAGGTGTCTGTTAGTGTCCCCGGGAGCCCGAGGGCATCCCCGCCCTCCTGGGTCCTGCCCCAGCTCCCTGCGAGCCCCTTTCCGCCCGGGAAGGTTGGTGCAGCTCCTGCTCCTCCGGGACGGGGCTCTCCTGTCCTGGGGACACTCGCCCCGGCCTCAGCCCGGCTCCTCGTGGGCCCCTCCCCCTCGGAGGCCTTTTGTTTCTTTATTTCTTTTTCCCCGTCTTCCTACCTTGATAGAAGCGCGAACTCTTCTCACTGTAGCGTTCCAGCTGGTCTCTCTTTAAATCTCAGGCCGAATTCGTAGATTTTCAGGATGATTTGAAGGTTATCTAGGTAATTTGGTGGGGACAGGTGATTTGGGGACCCTACTCTTCTGCCATCTTGCCCCCCTC
>NW_026574719.1:0-6179 GCF_905146905.1 Nyctereutes procyonoides | reverse complement strand
TTTTTTTTTATAAATTAATTTTTATTGGTGTTCAATTTACCAACATACAGAATAACACCCAGTGCTCATCCCGTCAAGTGTCCCCCTCCGTGCCCGTCACCCATTCACCCCCACCCCCCGCCCTCCTCCCCTTCCACCACCCCTAGTTCATTTCCCAGAGTTAGAAGTCTTTATGTTCTGTGTCCCTTTCTGATATCTCCCACACATTTCTTCTCCCTTCCCTTATATTCCCCTTCACTATTATTCATATTCCCCAAATGAGTGAGAACATACACTGTTTGTCCTTCTCCGATTGACTTACTTCACTCAGCATAATACCCTCCAGTTCCATCCACGTTGAAGCAAATGGTGGGTATTTGTTGTTTCTAATGGCTGAGTAATATTCCATTGTATACATAAACCACATCTTCTTTATCCATTCATCTTTCGATGGGCACCGAGGCTCCTTCCACAGTTTGGCTATTGTGGACATGGCTGCTAGAAACATCGGGGTGCAGGTGCCCCGGCGTTTCATTGCATCTGAATCTTCGGGGTAAATCCCTAACAGTGCAATTGCTGGGTCGTAGGGCAGGTCTATTTTTAATTCTTTGAGGAACCTCCACACAGTTTTCCAGAGTGGCTGCACCAGTTCACATTCCCACCAACAGTGTAAGAGGGTTCCCTTTTCTCCGCATCCTCTCCAACATTTGTTGTTTCCTGCCTTATTAATTTTCCCCATTCTCACTGGTGTGAGGTGGTATCTCATTGTGGTTTTGATTTGTATTTCCCTGATGGCAAGTGATGCAGAGCATTTTCTCATGTGCATGTTGGCCATGTCTATGTCTTCCTCTGTGAGATTTCTCTTCATGTCTTTTGCCCATTTCATGATTGGATTGTTTGTTTCTTTGGTGCTGAGTTTAATAAGTTCTTTATAGATTTTGGAAACTAGCCCTTTATCTGATATGTTATTTGCAAATATCTTCTCCCATTCTGTAGGTTGTCTTTGAGTTTTGTTGACTGTATCCTTTGCTGTGCAAAAGCTTCTTATCTTGATGAAGTCCCAATAGTTCATTTTTGCTTTTGTTTCTTTTGTTTTCGTGGATGTATCTTGCAAGAAGTTACTGTGGCCAAGTTCAAAAAGGGTGTTGCCTGTGTTCTCCTCTAGGATTTTGATGGAGTCTTGTCTCACATTTAAATCTTTCATCCATTTTGAGTTTATCTTTGTGTATGGTGCAAGAGAGTGGTCTAGTTTCATTCTTCTGCATGTGGATGACCAATTTTCCCAGCACCATTTATTGAAGAGACTGTCTTTCTTCCAGTGGATCGTCTTTCCTCCTTTGTCGAATATTAGTTGACCATAAAGTTCAGGGTCCATTTCTGGATTCTCTATTCTGTTCCATTGGTCTATGTGTCTGTTTTTGTGCCAGTACCACACTGTCTTGATGACCACAGCTTTGTAGTACAACCTGAAATCTGGCATTGTGATGCCCCCAGCTATGGTTTTCTTTTTTAAAATTCCCCTGGCTATTCGGGGTCTTTTCTGATTCCACACAAATCTTAAAATAATTTGTTCTAAGTCTCTGAAAAAAGTCCATGGTATTTTGATAGGGATTGCATTGAACGTGTAAATTGCCCTGGGTAGCATTGACATTTTCACAATATTAATTCTGCCAATCCATGAGCATGGAATATTTTTCCATCTCTTTGTGTCTTCCTCAATTTCTTTCAGAAGTGTTCTATAGTTTTTAGGGTATAGATCCTTTACCTCTTTGGTTAGGTTTATTCCTAGGTATCTTATGCTTTTGGGTGCAATTGTAAATGGGATTGACTCCTTAATTTCTCTTTCTTCAGTCTCATTGTTAGTGTATAGGAATGCCATTGATTTCTGGGCATTGATTTTGTATCCTGCCACGCTACCAAATTGCTGTATGAGTTCTAGCAATCTTGGGGTGGAGGCTTTTGGGTTTTCTATGTAGAGTATCATGTCATCGGCGAAGAGGGAGAGTTTGACTTCTTCTTTGCCAATTTGAATGCCTTTAATGTCTTTTTGTTGTCTGATTGCTGAGGCTAGGACTTCCAATACTATGTTGAATAGCAGTGGTGAGAGTGGACATCCCTGTCTGGTTCCTGATCTTAGGGGAAAGGCTCCCAGTGCTTCCCCATTGAGAATGATATTTGCTGTGGGCTTTTCGTAGATGGCTTTTAAGATATCGAGGAAAGTTCCCTCTATCCCTACACTCTGAAGAGTTTTGATCAGGAATGGATGCTGTATTTTGTCAAATGCTTTCTCTGCATCTAATGAGAGGATCATATGGTTCTTGGTTTTTCTCTTGCTGATATGATGAATCACATTGATTGTTTTACGAGTGTTGAACCAGCCTTGCATCCCGGGGATAAATCCTACTTGGTCATGGTGAATAATTTTCTTAATGTGTTGTTGGATCCTATTGGCTAGTATCTTGTTGAGAATTTTTGCATCCATGTTCATCAGGGATATTGGTCTGTAATTCTCCTTTTTGGTGGGGTCTTTGTCTGGTTTTGGAATTAAGGTGATGCTGGCCTCATAGAATGAGTTTGGAAGTACTCCATCTCTTTCTATCTTTCCAAACAGCTTTAGTAGAATAGGTATGATTTCTTCTTTAAACGTTTGATAGAATTCCCCTGGGAAGCCATCTGGCCCTGGACTCTTGTGTCTTGGGAGGTTTTTGATGACTGCTTCAATTTCCTCCCTGGTTATTGGCCTGTTCAGGTTTTCTATTTCTTCCTGCTCCAGTTTTGGTAGTTTGTGGCTTTCCAGGAATGCGTCCATTTCTTCTAGATTGCCTAATTTATTGGCGTAGAGCTGTTCATAATATGTTTTTAAAATCGTTTGTATTTCCTTGGTGTTGGTAGTGATCTCTCCTTTCTCATTCATGATTTTATTAATTTGAGTCTTCTCTCTCTTCTTTTTGATAAGGTTGGCTAATGGTTTATCTATCTTATTAATTCTTTCAAAGAACCAACTCCTGGTTCTATTGATCTGTTCCACAGTTCTTCTGGTCTCAATTTCGTTGAGTTCTGCTCGAATTTTAATTAACTCTCTTCTTCTGCTGGGCGTCGGGTCGATTTGCTGCTTCTTCTCTAGCTCCTTTATGTGTAAGGTTAGCTTTTCTATTTGAGTTCTTTCCAGTTTTTGAATGGATGCTTGTATTGCGATGTATTTCCCCCTCAGGACTGCTTTTGCTGCATCCCAAAGATTTTGAACAGTTGTATCTTCATTCTCATTAGTTTCCATGAATCTTTTTAATTCTTCCTTAATTTCCTGGTTGACCCTTTTATCTTTTAGCAGGATGGTCCTTAACCTCCACGTGTTTGAGGTCCTTCCAAACTTCTTCTTGTGATTGAGTTCTAATTTCAAGGCGTTATGGTCTGAGAATATGCAGGGGACGATCCCAATCTTTTGGTATCGGTTCAGACCCGATTTGTGACCCAGTATGTGGTCTATTCTGGAAAAAGTTCCATGTGCACTTGAGAAGAATGTGTATTCAGTTGAGTTTGGATGTAAAGTTCTGTAGATATCTGTGAAATCTATCTGGTCCAGTGTATCATTTAAAGCTCTCGTTTCTTTGGAGATGTTGTGTTTAGAAGACCTATCAAGGGTAGAGAGAGCTAGATTGAAGTCACCAAGTATAAGTGTATTATTATCTAAGTATTTCTTTACTTTGGTTAATAATTCATTTAAGTATTTGGCAGCTCCCACATTCGGGGCATATATATTGAGGATTGTTAAGTCCTCTTGTTGGATAGATCCTTTAAGTATGATATAGTGTCCCTCTTCGTCTCTCACTACTGTCTTCGGAGTGAATTTTAGTTTATCTGATATAAGGATGGCTACCCCTGCTTTCTTTTGAGAACCATTTGAATGGTAAATGGTTCTCCAACCTTTTATTTTCAGGTTGTAGATGTCCTTCTGTCTAAAATGAGTCTCTTGTAGACAGCAAATAGATGGGTCCTGCTTTTTTATCCAGTCTGAAACCCTGCGCCTTTTGATGGGGTCATTAAGCCCGTTCACGTTCAGAGTTACTATTGACAGATATGAGTTTAGTGTCATCATGATATCTATTTAGTCCTTGTTTTTGTGGATTGTTCCACTGAACTTCTTCTTAAAGGGGAATTTTAAGAGTCCCCCTTAAAATTTCTTGCAGAGCTGGTTTGGAGGTCACATATTCTTTCAGTTCCTGCCTGTCTTGGAAGCTCTTTATCTCTCCTTCCATTTTGAATGAGAGCCTTGCTGGATAAAGTATTCTTGGTTGCATGTTCTTCTCATTTAGGACCCTGAATATATCCTGCCAGCCCTTTCTGGCCTGCCAGGTCTCTGTGGAGAGGTCTGCTGTTACCCTAATATTCCTCCCCATGAAAGTCAGGGACTTCTTGTCTCTTGCTGCTTTAAGGATCTTCTCTTTATCTTTGGAATTTGCAAGCTTCACTATTAGATGTCGAGGTGTTGAACGGTTTTTATTGATTTTAGGGGGGGATCTCTCTATTTCCTGGATCTGAATGCCTGTTTCCCTTCCCAGATTGGGAAAGTTTTCAGCTAGGATTTGTTCAAATACATATTCTGGCCCTCTGTCCCTTTCAGCGCCCTCGGGAACCCCAATTAAACGTAGGTTTTTCTTCCTTAGAGTGTCATTTATTTCCCTTAATCTGTCTTCATGGTTCTTTAATTGTTTATCTCTTTTTTCCTCAGTTTCCCTCTTTGCCATTAACTTGTCTTCTATGTCACTCACTCGTTCTTCCACCTCGTTAACCCTCGTCGTTAGGACTTCTAGTTTGGATTGCATCTCATTCAATTGATTTTTAATTTCTGCCTGATTGGATCTAAATTCTGCAGTCATGAAGTCTCGTGAGGCCTTAATGCTTTTTTCTAGAGCCACCAGTAGCTGTAGAATAGTGCTTCTGAATTGGCTTTCTGACATTGAAGTGTAATCCAGATTTTGTAACTCTGTGGGAGAGAGGGCTGTTTCTGATTCTTTCTTTTGAGGTGAGGTTTTCCTTCTAGTCATTTTGCTCAGTGCGGAGTGGCCAAAAACAAGTTGTATTGGGAAAAGGAGAGAAAGAGAGAGAAGGAAAGAAAAGAGAAAAAGAAAAAAGAAAAAGGAAAGAAGAGAAGAAAAAGGGAAAGAAAAAGAAAGAAAGGTGAAAAAAAAAAGGGGTGTGGGGGAAGCAATCAGAAATCAAAAAGAAAAGAAAAAAGAAAAGAAAAAAAAACACGGGGGAGTATTTCTGTAGACTTTAAGTCCCTTGACTTCCCCTGGAACTGGTCCGTCCAGCTGGTCTTCTGGGGGAGGGGCCTGTTGCGCTGATTTTCAGGTGTTAGCACTTGGGGGAGCTGCTCTGCCCCTGCCTGCTGCAGGGCTCAGCGGGGGCTGTTTACCCCGTGAGGCCCCAGGAGGATCAGCCGCAGTTGCTATGGCAACTCTGGAAGCCTGGATTCAGCCTCCGCAGGAACTACGGGGCTCGGGGCTCTCGGCTCTCCGTCCGCAGGGCCTGGAGGCTCTGGGGCGGGGCCGCTGATCTGCTCAGCTCGGGGCAGGAGCGTCCTCGCTGTCCTGGGCCCTCCCGGCCTCTGCCTGTCCCGGGGGAGGCCGGATCCTGGGCTGTGTCCCGGCGCCCTGTGCTCCGGGGCCTGTGCTGTTGGATTCGCGCTCCCGCCCCGCAGCCCCCTCCGCGGAGCCGCCGCCCGAGCCCCTCCGAGCTGCTCCAGTCGGTCCCGCCGTGCGCGCTGCAGCCCTTAGGGAGCTCGGCGCACTCTCCCGGGGCGCAGGTGTCTGTTAGTGTCCCCGGAGCCCGAGGGCATCCCCGCCCTCCTGGGTCCTGCTCCAACTCCCTGCGAGCCCCTTTCCGCCCGCCCGGGAAGGTTGGTGCAGCTCCTGCTCCTCCGGGAAGGGACGGGGCTCTCCTGTCCTGGGGACACTCGCCCCGGCCTCAGCCCGGCTCCTCCGGGGCCCCTCCCCCTCGGAGGCCTTTTGTTTCTTTATTTCTTTTTCCCCGTCTTCCTACCTTGATAGAAGCGCGAACTCTTCTCACTGTAGCATTCCAGCTGGTCTCTCTTTACATCTCAGGCCGAATTCGTAGATTTTCAGGATGGTTTGAAGGTTATCTAGGTAATTTGTTGGGGACAGGTGATTTGGGGACCCTGCTCCTCCGCCATCTTGCCCCTC
>NW_026574718.1:0-6178 GCF_905146905.1 Nyctereutes procyonoides | reverse complement strand
GAGGAGGGGCAAGATGGCGGAGGAGTAGGGTCCCCAAATCACCTGTCCCCAACAAATTACCTAGATAACCTTCAAACCATCCTGAAAATCTACGAATTCGGCCTGAGATTTAAAGAGAGACCAGCTGGAATGCTACAGTGAGAGGAGTTCACGCTTCTATCAAGGTAGGAAGACGGGGAAAAAGAAATAAAGAAACAAAAGGCCTCCGAGGGGGAGGGGCCCCGCGAGGAGCCGGGCTGAGGCCGGGGCGAGTGTCCCCAGGACAGGAGAGCCCCGTCCCGGAGGAGCAGGAGCTGCACCAACCTTCCCGGGCGGGCGGCAAGGGGCTCGCAGGGAGTTGGAGCAGGACCCAGGAGGGCGGGGATGCCCTCGGGCTCCCGGGACACTAACAGACACCTGCGCCCCGGGAGAGTGCGCCGAGCTCCCTAAGGGCTGCAGCACGCACCGGAGCAGTTCGGAGGGGCTCGGGAGCGGCTCCAGGGAGGGAGCTGCGGGCGGGAGCGCAAATCCAACAACACAGGCCCGGGAGCACAGGGCGCCGGGACACAGCCCAGGATCCGGCCTCCCCCGGGACAGGCAGAGGCCGGGAGGGCCCAGGACAGCAAGGACGCTCCTGCCCCGAGCTGAGCAGATCAGCGGCCCCGCCCCGGAGCCTCCAGGCCCTGCGGACGGAGAGCCGAGAGCCCCGAGCCCCATAGTTCCTGCGGAGGCTGAATCCAGGCTTCCAGAGTTGCCATAGCAACTGCGGCTGATCCTCCTGAGACCTCACGGGGTAAACAACCCCCGCTGAGCCCTGCAGCAGGCAGGGGCAGAGCAGCTCCCCCAAGTGCTAACACCTGAAAATCAGCGCAACAGGCCCCTCCCCCAGAAGACCAGCTGGACGGACCAGTTCCAGGGGAAGTCAAGGGACTTAAACTCTACAGAAATACTCCCCCGTGTTTTTTTTTCTTTTCTTTTTTCTTTTCTTTTTGATTTCTGATTGCTTCCCCCACCCCCTTTTTTTTTCACCTTTCTTTCTTTTTCTTTCCCTTTTTCTTCTCTTCTTTCCTTTTTCTTTTCTTTTTCTTTTTTCTTTTTCTCTTTTCTTTCCTTCTCTCTCTTTCTCTCATTTTCCCAATACAACTTGTTTTTGGCCACTCCGCACTGAGCAAAATGACTAGAAGGAAAACCTCACCTCAAAAGAAAGAATCAGAAACAGCCCTCTCTCCCACAGAGCTACAAAATCTGGATTACAATTCAATGTCAGAAAGCCAATTCAGAAGCACTATTATACAGCTACTGGTGGCTCTAGAAAAAAGCATTAAGGACTCACGAGACTTCATGACTGCAGAATTTAGATCCAATCAGGCAGAAATTAAAAATCAACTGAATGAGATGCAATCCAAACTAGAAGTCCTAACGACGAGGGTTAACGAGGTGGAAGAACGAGTGAGTGACATAGAAGACAAGTTAATGGCAAAGAGGGAAACTGAGGAAAAAAGAGATAAACAATTAAAGAACCATGAAGACAGATTAAGGGAAATAAATGACACTCTAAGGAAGAAAAATCTACGTTTAATTGGGGTTCCCGAGGGCGCCGAAAGGGACAGAGGGCCAGAATATGTATTTGAACAAATCCTAGCTGAAAACTTTCCCAATCTGGGAAGGGAAACAGGCATTCAGATCCAGGAAATAGAGAGATCCCCCCCTAAAATCAATAAAAACCGTTCAACACCTCGACATCTAATAGTGAAGCTTGCAAATTCCAAAGATAAAGAGAAGATCCTTAAAGCAGCAAGAGACAAGAAGTCCCTGACTTTCATGGGGAGGAATATTAGGGTAACAGCAGACCTCTCCACAGAGACCTGGCAGGCCAGAAAGGGCTGGCAGGATATATTCAGGGTCCTAAATGAGAAGAACATGCAACCAAGAATACTTTATCCAGCAAGGCTCTCATTCAAAATGGAAGGAGAGATAAAGAGCTTCCAAGACAGGCAGGAACTGAAAGAATATGTGACCTCCAAACCAGCTCTGCAAGAAATTTTAAGGGGGACTCTTAAAATTCCCCTTTAAGAAGAAGTTCAGTGGAACAATCCACAAAAACAAGGACTAAATAGATATCATGATGACACTAAACTCATATCTGTCAATAGTAACTCTGAACGTGAACGGGCTTAATGACCCCATCAAAAGGCGCAGGGTTTCAGACTGGATAAAAAAGCAGGACCCATCTATTTGCTGTCTACAAGAGACTCATTTTAGACAGAAGGACACCTACAACCTGAAAATAAAAGGTTGGAGAACCATTTACCATTCAAATGGTTCTCAAAAGAAAGCAGGGGTAGCCATCCTTATATCAGATAAACTAAAATTCACTCCGAAGACAGTAGTGAGAGACGAAGAGGGACACTATATCATACTTAAAGGATCTATCCAACAAGAGGACTTAACAATCCTCAATATATATGCCCCGAATGTGGGAGCTGCCAAATACTTAAACGAATTATTAACCAAAGTAAAGAAATACTTAGATAATAATACACTTATACTTGGTGACTTCAATCTAGCTCTCTCTACCCTTGATAGGTCTTCTAAACACAACATCTCCAAAGAAACGAGAGCTTTAAATGATACACTGGACCAGATAGATTTCACAGATATCTACAGAACTTTACATCCAAACTCAACTGAATACACATTCTTCTCAAGTGCACATGGAACTTTTTCCAGAATAGACCACATACTGGGTCACAAATCGGGTCTGAACCGATACCAAAAGATTGGGATCGTCCCCTGCATATTCTCAGACCATAACGCCTTGAAATTAGAACTCAATCACAAGAAGAAGTTTGGAAGGACCTCAAACACGTGGAGGTTAAGGACCATCCTGCTAAAAGATAAAAGGGTCAACCAGGAAATTAAGGAAGAATTAAAAAGATTCATGGAAACTAATGAGAATGAAGATACAACTGTTCAAAATCTTTGGGATGCAGCAAAAGCAGTCCTGAGGGGGAAATACATCGCAATACAAGCATCCATTCAAAAACTGGAAAGAACTCAAATACAAAAGCTAACCTTACACATAAAGGAGCTAGAGAAGAAGCAGCAAATCGACCCGACGCCCAGCAGAAGAAGAGAGTTAATTAAAATTCGAGCAGAACTCAACGAAATTGAGACCAGAAGAACTGTGGAACAGATCAATAGAACCAGGAGTTGGTTCTTTGAAAGAATTAATAAGATAGATAAACCATTAGCCAACCTTATTAAAAAGAAGAGAGAGAAGACTCAAATTAATAAAATCATGAATGAGAAAGGAGAGATCACTACCAACACCAAGGAAATACAAACGATTTTAAAAACATATTATGAACAGCTCTACGCCAATAAATTAGGCAATCTAGAAGAAATGGACGCATTCCTGGAAAGCCACAAACTACCAAAACTGGAGCAGGAAGAAATAGAAAACCTGAACAGGCCAATAACCAGGGAGGAAATTGAAGCAGTCATCAAAAACCTCCCAAGACACAAGAGTCCAGGGCCAGATGGCTTCCCAGGGGAATTCTATCAAACGTTTAAAGAAGAAATCATACCTATTCTACTAAAGCTGTTTGGAAAGATAGAAAGAGATGGAGTACTTCCAAACTCATTCTATGAGGCCAGCATCACCTTAATTCCAAAACCAGACAAAGACCCCACCAAAAAGGAGAATTACAGACCAATATCCCTGATGAACATGGATGCAAAAATTCTCAACAAGATACTAGCCAATAGGATCCAACAACACATTAAGAAAATTATTCACCATGACCAAGTAGGATTTATCCCCGGGATGCAAGGCTGGTTCAACACTCGTAAAACAATCAATGTGATTCATCATATCAGCAAGAGAAAAACCAAGAACCATATGATCCTCTCATTAGATGCAGAGAAAGCATTTGACAAAATACAGCATCCATTCCTGATCAAAACTCTTCAGAGTGTAGGGATAGAGGGAACTTTCCTCGATATCTTAAAAGCCATCTACGAAAAGCCCACAGCAAATATCATTCTCAATGGGGAAGCACTGGGAGCCTTTCCCCTAAGATCAGGAACCAGACAGGGATGTCCACTCTCACCACTGCTATTCAACATAGTATTGGAAGTCCTAGCCTCAGCAATCAGACAACAAAAAGACATTAAAGGCATTCAAATTGGCAAAGAAGAAGTCAAACTCTCCCTCTTCGCCGATGACATGATACTCTACATAGAAAACCCAAAAGCCTCCACCCCAAGATTGCTAGAACTCATACAGCAATTTGGTAGCGTGGCAGGATACAAAATCAATGCCCAGAAATCAATGGCATTCCTATACACTAACAATGAGACTGAAGAAAGAGAAATTAAGGAGTCAATCCCATTTACAATTGCACCCAAAAGCATAAGATACCTAGGAATAAACCTAACCAAAGAGGTAAAGGATCTATACCCTAAAAACTATAGAACACTTCTGAAAGAAATTGAGGAAGACACAAAGAGATGGAAAAATATTCCATGCTCATGGATTGGCAGAATTAATATTGTGAAAATGTCAATGCTACCCAGGGCAATTTACACGTTCAATGCAATCCCTATCAAAATACCATGGACTTTTTTCAGAGACTTAGAACAAATTATTTTAAGATTTGTGTGGAATCAGAAAAGACCCCGAATAGCCAGGGGAATTTTAAAAAAGAAAACCATAGCTGGGGGCATCACAATGCCAGATTTCAGGTTGTACTACAAAGCTGTGGTCATCAAGACAGTGTGGTACTGGCACAAAAACAGACACATAGACCAATGGAACAGAATAGAGAATCCAGAAATGGACCCTGAACTTTATGGTCAACTAATATTCGACAAAGGAGGAAAGACGATCCACTGGAAGAAAGACAGTCTCTTCAATAAATGGTGCTGGGAAAATTGGTCATCCACATGCAGAAGAATGAAACTAGACCACTCTCTTGCACCATACACAAAGATAAACTCAAAATGGATGAAAGATTTAAATGTGAGACAAGACTCCATCAAAATCCTAGAGGAGAACACAGGCAACACCCTTTTTGAACTTGGCCACAGTAACTTCTTGCAAGATACATCCACGAAAACAAAAGAAACAAAAGCAAAAATGAACTATTGGGACTTCATCAAGATAAGAAGCTTTTGCACAGCAAAGGATACAGTCAACAAAACTCAAAGACAACCTACAGAATGGGAGAAGATATTTGCAAATAACATATCAGATAAAGGGCTAGTTTCCAAAATCTATAAAGAACTTATTAAACTCAACACCAAAGAAACAAACAATCCAATCATGAAATGGGCAAAAGACATGAAGAGAAATCTCACAGAGGAAGACATAGACATGGCCAACATGCACATGAGAAAATGCTCTGCATCACTTGCCATCAGGGAAATACAAATCAAAACCACAATGAGATACCACCTCACACCAGTGAGAATGGGGAAAATTAATAAGGCAGGAAACAACAAATGTTGGAGAGGATGCGGAGAAAAGGGAACCCTCTTACACTGTTGGTGGGAATGTGAACTGGTGCAGCCACTCTGGAAAACTGTGTGGAGGTTCCTCAAAGAATTAAAAATAGACCTGCCCTACGACCCAGCAATTGCACTGTTAGGGATTTACCCCGAAGATTCAGATGCAATGAAACGCCGGGGCACCTGCACCCCGATGTTTCTAGCAGCCATGTCCACAATAGCCAAACTGTGGAAGGAGCCTCGGTGCCCATCGAAAGATGAATGGATAAAGAAGATGTGGTTTATGTATACAATGGAATATTACTCAGCCATTAGAAACAACAAATACCCACCATTTGCTTCAACGTGGATGGAACTGGAGGTATTATGCTGAGTGAAGTAAGTCAATCGGAGAAGGACAAACAGTGTATGTTCTCACTCATTTGGGAATATGAATAATAGTGAAGGGGAATATAAGGGAAGGGAGAAGAAATGTGTGGGAGATATCAGAAAGGGACACAGAACATAAAGACTTCTAACTCTGGGAAATGAACTAGGGGTGGTGGAAGGGGAGGAGGGCGGGGGGTGGGGGTGAATGGGTGACGGGCACGGAGGGGACACTTGACGGGATGAGCACTGGGTGTTATTCTGTATGTTGGTAAATTGAACACCAATAAAAATTAATTTATAAAAAAAAAAAAAAAAA
>NW_026574717.1:0-641 GCF_905146905.1 Nyctereutes procyonoides | reverse complement strand
GTGAGTTCTAGTGTGAGTGTGAGTGCGAGTGCTTGTGTGTGTGTGAGGGTGAGTGCGAGTGCGAGCGTGAGTGCGAGTGCGAGTGTGAATGCCAGTGCGAGTGTGAGTGCGAGTTCGAGTGTGAGGGCAAGTGGGAGTTTGAGTGTGAGTGAGAGTGTGAGTGCGAGTGTGAGTGCGAGTGCGAGCAAGAGTGCAGGTTTGAGTTTGAGTGCGAGTGCGTGAGTTCGAGTGTGAGTGCGAGTGTGAGTGTGAGTGCGAGTGCAATTTTTTATATTTTTTTATTTTTTTTTGTTTTATTTGTTTTTTGTTTTTTTTTGTTTTTTTGCGAGTGCGATTTTGACCTCGAGTTCGAGTGCGAGTGTGAGTGCGAGTGTGAGGGTGAGTGCGAGTGCGAGCGTGAGTTTGAGTGCGAGTGTGAATGCGAGTGCGAGTGTGAGTGCTAGTTCGAGTGTTAGGGCAAGTGGGAGTTTGAGTGCGAGTGAGAGTCCGAGTGTGAGTGCGAGTGCGAGTTCGAGTGTGAGTGCAATTTTTTTAATTTTTTATTTTTTTTGTTTTTTTGTTTTTTGTTTTTTTTGTTTTTTTGCGAGTGCGATTTTGAGTGCGAGTTCGAGTGCGATTGTGAGTGTGAGTGCGAGTGCCTG
>NW_026574716.1:0-6174 GCF_905146905.1 Nyctereutes procyonoides | reverse complement strand
TTTTTTTATATAAATTAATTTTTATTGGTGTTCAATTTACCAACATACAGAATAACACCCAGTGCTCATCCCGTCAAGTGTCCCCCTCCGTGCCCGTCACCCATTCACCCCCACCCCCCGCCCTCCTCCCCCTTCCACCACCCCTAGTTCATTTCCCAGAGTTAGAAGTCTTTATGTTCTGTGTCCCTTTCTGATATCTCCCACACATTTCTTCTCCCTTCCCTTATATTCCCCTTCACTATTATTCATATTCCCCAAATGAAGTGAGAACATACACTGTTTGTCCTTCTCCGATTGACTTACTTCACTCAGCATAATACCCTCCAGTTCCATCCACGTTGAAGCAAATGGTGGGTATTTGTTGTTTCTAATGGCTGAGTAATATTCCATTGTATACATAAACCACATCTTCTTTATCCATTCATCTTTCGATGGGCACCGAGGCTCCTTCCACAGTTTGGCTATTGTGGACATGGCTGCTAGAAACATCGGGGTGCAGGTGCCCCGGCGTTTCATTGCATCTGAATCTTCGGGGTAAATCCCTAACAGTGCAATTGCTGGGTCGTAGGGCAGGTCTATTTTTAATTCTTTGAGGAACCTCCACACAGTTTTCCAGAGTGGCTGCACCAGTTCACATTCCCACCAACAGTGTAAGAGGGTTCCCTTTTCTCCGCATCCTCTCCAACATTTGTTGTTTCCTGCCTTGTTAATTTTCCCCATTCTCACTGGTGTGAGGTGGTATCTCATTGTGGTTTTGATTTGTATTTCCCTGATGGCAAGTGATGCAGAGCATTTTCTCATGTGCATGTTGGCCATGTCTATGTCTTCCTCTGTGAGATTTCTCTTCATGTCTTTTGCCCATTTCATGATTGGATTGTTTGTTTCTTTGGTGTTGAGTTTAATAAGTTCTTTATAGATTTTGGAAACTAGCCCTTTATCTGATATGTTATTTGCAAATATCTTCTCCCATTCTGTAGGTTGTCTTTGAGTTTTGTTGACTGTATCCTTTGCTGTGCAAAAGCTTCTTATCTTGATGAAGTCCCAATAGTTCATTTTTGCTTTTGTTTCTTTTGTTTTCGTGGATGTATCTTGCAAGAAGTTACTGTGGCCAAGTTCAAAAAGGGTGTTGCCTGTGTTCTCCTCTAGGATTTTGATGGAGTCTTGTCTCACATTTAAATCTTTCATCCATTTTGAGTTTATCTTTGTGTATGGTGCAAGAGAGTGGTCTAGTTTCATTCTTCTGCATGTGGATGACCAATTTTCCCAGCACCATTTATTGAAGAGACTGTCTTTCTTCCAGTGGATCGTCTTTCCTCCTTTGTCGAATATTAGTTGACCATAAAGTTCAGGGTCCATTTCTGGATTCTCTATTCTGTTCCATTGGTCTATGTGTCTGTTTTTGTGCCAGTACCACACTGTCTTGATGACCACAGCTTTGTAGTACAACCTGAAATCTGGCATTGTGATGCCCCCAGCTATGGTTTTCTTTTTTAAAATTCCCCTGGCTATTCGGGGTCTTTTCTGATTCCACACAAATCTTAAAATAATTTGTTCTAAGTCTCTGAAAAAAGTCCATGGTATTTTGATAGGGATTGCATTGAACGTGTAAATTGCCCTGGGTAGCATTGACATTTTCACAATATTAATTCTGCCAATCCATGAGCATGGAATATTTTTCCATCTCTTTGTGTCTTCCTCAATTTCTTTCAGAAGTGTTCTATAGTTTTTAGGGTATAGATCCTTTACCTCTTTGGTTAGGTTTATTCCTAGGTATCTTATGCTTTTGGGTGCAATTGTAAATGGGATTGACTCCTTAATTTCTCTTTCTTCAGTCTCATTGTTAGTGTATAGGAATGCCATTGATTTCTGGGCATTGATTTTGTATCCTGCCACGCTACCAAATTGCTGTATGAGTTCTAGCAATCTTGGGGTGGAGGCTTTTGGGTTTTCTATGTAGAGTATCATGTCATCGGCGAAGAGGGAGAGTTTGACTTCTTCTTTGCCAATTTGAATGCCTTTAATGTCTTTTTGTTGTCTGATTGCTGAGGCTAGGACTTCCAATACTATGTTGAATAGCAGTGGTGAGAGTGGACATCCCTGTCTGGTTCCTGATCTTAGGGGAAAGGCTCCCAGTGCTTCCCCATTGAGAATGATATTTGCTGTGGGCTTTTCGTAGATGGCTTTTAAGATATCGAGGAAAGTTCCCTCTATCCCTACACTCTGAAGAGTTTTGATCAGGAATGGATGCTGTATTTTGTCAAATGCTTTCTCTGCATCTAATGAGAGGATCATATGGTTCTTGGTTTTTCTCTTGCTGATATGATGAATCACATTGATTGTTTTACGAGTGTTGAACCAGCCTTGCATCCCGGGGATAAATCCTACTTGGTCATGGTGAATAATTTTCTTAATGTGTTGTTGGATCCTATTGGCTAGTATCTTGTTGAGAATTTTTGCATCCATGTTCATCAGGGATATTGGTCTGTAATTCTCCTTTTTGGTGGGGTCTTTGTCTGGTTTTGGAATTAAGGTGATGCTGGCCTCATAGAATGAATTTGGAAGTACTCCATCTCTTTCTATCTTTCCAAACAGCTTTAGTAGAATAGGTATGATTTCTTCTTTAAACGTTTGATAGAATTCCCCTGGGAAGCCATCTGGCCCTGGACTCTTGTGTCTTGGGAGGTTTTTGATGACTTCTTCAATTTCCTCCCTGGTTATTGGCCTGTTCAGGTTTTCTATTTCTTCCTGCTCCAGTTTTGGTAGTTTGTGGCTTTCCAGGAATGCGTCCATTTCTTCTAGATTGCCTAATTTATTGGCGTAGAGCTGTTCATAATATGTTTTTAAAATCGTTTGTATTTCCTTGGTGTTGGTAGTGATCTCTCCTTTCTCATTCATGATTTTATTAATTTGAGTCTTCTCTCTCTTCTTTTTAATAAGGTTGGCTAATGGTTTATCTATCTTATTAATTCTTTCAAAGAACCAACTCCTGGTTCTATTGATCTGTTCCACAGTTCTTCTGGTCTCAATTTCGTTGAGTTCTGCTCGAATTTTAATTAACTCTCTTCTTCTGCTGGGCGTCGGGTCGATTTGCTGCTTCTTCTCTAGCTCCTTTATGTGTAAGGTTAGCTTTTGTATTTGAGTTCTTTCCAGTTTTTGAATGGATGCTTGTATTGCGATGTATTTCCCCCTCAGGACTGCTTTTGCTGCATCCCAAAGATTTTGAACAGTTGTATCTTCATTCTCATTAGTTTCCATGAATCTTTTTAATTCTTCCTTAATTTCCTGGTTGACCCTTTTATCTTTTAGCAGGATGGTCCTTAACCTCCACGTGTTTGAGGTCCTTCCAAACTTCTTCTTGTGATTGAGTTCTAATTTCAAGGCGTTATGGTCTGAGAATATGCAGGGACGATCCCAATCTTTTGGTATCGGTTCAGACCCGATTTGTGACCCAGTATGTGGTCTATTCTGGAGAAAGTTCCATGTGCACTTGAGAAGAATGTGTATTCAGTTGAGTTTGGATGTAAAGTTCTGTAGATATCTGTGAAATCTATCTGGTCCAGTGTATCATTTAAAGCTCTCGTTTCTTTGGAGATGTTGTGCTTAGAAGACCTATCGAGGGTAGAAAGAGCTAGATTGAAGTCACCAAGTATAAGTGTAGTATTATCTAAGTATTTCTTCACTTTGGTTAATAATTCGTTTAAGTATTTGGCAGCTCCCACATTCGGGGCATATATATTGAGGATTGTTAAGTCCTCTTGCTGGATAGATCCTTTAAGTATGATATAGTGTCCCTCTTCGTCTCTCACGACTGTCTTCGGGGTAAATTTTAGTTTATCTGATATAAGGATGGCTACCCCTGCTTTCTTCTGAGAACCATTTGAATGGTAAATGGTTCTCCAACCTTTTATTTTCAGGTTGTAGGTGTCTTTCTGTCTAAAATGAGTCTCTTGTAGACAGCAAATAGATGGGTCCTGCTTTTTTATCCAGTCTGAAACCCTGCGCCTTTTGATGGGGTCATTAAGCCCATTCACGTTCAGAGTTACTATTGACAGATATGAGTTTAGTGTCATCATGATATCTATTTAGTCCTTGTTTTTGTGGATTGTTCCACTGAACTTCTTCTTAAAGGGGAATTTTAAGAGTCTCCCTTAAAATTTTTTGCAGAGCTGGTTTGGAGGTCACATATTCTTTCAGTTCCTGCCTGTCTTGGAAGCTCTTTATCTCTCCTTCCATTTTGAATGAGAGCCTTGCTGGATAAAGTATTCTTGGTTGCATGTTCTTCTCATTTAGGACCCTGAATATATCCTGCCAGCCCTTTCTGGCCTGCCAGGTCTCTGTGGAGAGGTCTGCTCTTACCCTAATATTCCTCCCCATGAAAGTCAGGGACTTCTTGTCTCTTGCTGCTTTAAGGATCTTCTCTTTATCTTTGGAATTTGCAAGCTTCACTATTAGATGTCGAGGTGTTGAACGGTTTTTATTGATTTTAGGGGGGGGATCTCTCTATTTCCTGGATCTGAATGCCTGTTTCCCTTCCCAGATTGGGAAAGTTTTCAGCTAGGATTTGTTCAAATACATATTCTGGCCCTCTGGCCCTTTCGGCGCCCTCGGGAACCCCAATTAAGCGTAGGTTTTTCTTCCTTAGGCTGTCATTTATTTCCGTTAATCTGTCTTCATGGTCCTTTAATTGTCTGTCTCTTTTTTCCTCAGTTTCCCTCTTTGCCATTAACTTGTCTTCTATGTCACTCACTCGTTCTTCCACCTCGTTAACCCTCGTCGTTAGGACTTCTAGTTTGGATTGCATCTCATTCAATTGATTTTTAATTTCTGCCTGATTGGATCTAAATTCTGAGGCCATGAAGTCTCGTGAGTCCTTAATGCTTTTTTCTAGAGCCACCAGTAGCTGTAGAATAGTGCTTCTGAATTGGCTTTCTGACATTGAAGTGTAATCCAGATTTTGTAACTCTGTGGGAGAGAGGACTGTTTCTGATTCTTTCTTTTGAGGTGAGGTTTTCCTTCTAGTCATTTTGCTCAGTGCAGAGTGGCCAAAAACAAGTTGTATTGGGAAAAGGAGAGATAGAGAGAGAAGAAAAGGAAAGAGAAAGAGAAAAAAGAAAAAGAAAAGAAAAAGGGAAAAAAGAGAAGAAAAAGAAAGAAAGGTGAAAAAAAGGGGGTGGGGGAAGCAATCAGAAATCAAAAAGAAAAGAAAAAAGAAAAAAAACACGGGGGAGTATCTTCTGATTCTCTATACTTTAAGTCCCTTGACTTCCCCTGGAACAGGTCCGTCTAGCTGGTCTTCTGGGGGAGGGGCCTGCTGTGCTGATTTTCAGGTGTTAGCACTTGGGGGAGCTGCTCTGCCCCTGCCTGCTGCAGGGCTCAGCGGGGGTTGTTTACCCCGTGGGGCCCCAGGAGGAACAGCCGCAGTTGCTATGGCAACTCTGGAAGCCTGGATTCAGCCTCCGCAGGAACTACGGGGCTCGGGCTCTCGGTTCTCCGTCCGCAGGGCCTGGAGGCTCCGGGGCGGGGCCGCTGATCTGCTCAGTTCGGGGCAGGAGCGTCCTCGCTGTCCTGGGCCCTCCCGGCCTCTGCCTGTCCCGGGGGAGGCCGGATCCTGGGCTGTGTCCCGGCGCCCTGTGCTCCGGGGCCTGCGCTGTGGGATTCGCGCTCCCGCCCTGCAGCCCCCTCCGCGGAGCCGCCGCCCGAGCCCCTCCGAGCTGCTCCGGCCCCGCCGTGCGCGCTGCAGCCCTTAGGGAGCTCGGAGCACTCTCCCGGGGCGCAGGTGTCTGTTAGTGTCCCCGGGAGCCCGAGGACATCCCCGCCCTCCTGGGTCCTGCTCCAACTCCCTGCGAGCCCCTTTCCGCCCGCCCGGGAAGGTTGGTGCAGCTCCTGCTCCTCCGGGACGGGGCTCTCCTGTCCTGGGGACACTCGCCCCGGCCTCAGCCCGGCTCCTCGCGGGCCCCTCCCCCTCGGAGGCCTTTTGTTTCTTTATTTCTTTTTCCCCGTCTTCCTACCTTGATAGAAGCGCGAACTCTTCTCACTGTAGCATTCCAGCTGGTCTCTCTTTACATCTCAGGCCGAATTCGTAGATTTTCAGGACCATTTGAAGGTTATCTAGGTAATTTGTTGGGGACAGGTGACTTGGGGACCCTACTCTTCCACCATCTTGCCCCTCCTCCC
>NW_026574715.1:0-6168 GCF_905146905.1 Nyctereutes procyonoides | reverse complement strand
AAGATGGCGGAGGAGTAGGGTCCCCAAATCACCTGTCCCCAACAAATTACCTAGATAACCTTCAAACCATCCTGAAAATCTACGAATTCGGCCTGAGATTTAAAGAGAGACCAGCTGGAACGCTACAGTGAGAGGAGTTCGCGCTTCTATCAAGGTAGGAAGACGGGGAAAAAGAAATAAAGAAACAAAAGGCCTCCGAGGGGGAGGGGCCCCGCGAGGAGCCGGGCTGAGGCCGGGGCGAGTGTCCCCAGGACAGGAAAGCCCCGTCCCGGAGGAGCAGGAGCTGCACCAACCTTCCCGGGCGGGCGGAAAGGGGCTCGCAGGGAGTTGGAGCAGGACCCAGGAGGGCGGGGATGCCCTCGGGCTCCCGGGGACACTAACAGGCACCTGCAAGCGCAGGAGAGTGCGCCGAGCTCCCTAAGGGCTGCAGCACGCACCGGAGCAGTTCGGAGGGGCTCGGGAGCGGCTCCAGGGAGGGAGCTGCGGGGCGGGAGCGCAAATCCAACAACGCAGGCCCGGGAGCACAGGGCGCCGGGACACAGCCCAGGATCCGGCCTCCCCCCGGGACAGGCAGAGGCCGGGAGGGCCCAGGACAGCAAGGACGCTCCTGCCCCGAGCTGAGCAGATCAGCGGCCCCGCCCCGGAGCCTCCAGGCCCTGCGGACGGAGAGCCGAGAGCCCCGAGCCCCGTAGTTCCTGCGGAGGCTGAATCCAGGCTTCCAGAGTTGCCATAGCAACTGCGCTGATCCTCCTGAGACCTCACGGGGTAAACAACCCCCGCTGAGCCCTGCAGCAGGCAGGGGCAGAGCAGCTCCCCCAAGTGCTAACACCTGAAAATCAGCGCAACAGGCCCCTCCCCCAGAAGACCAGCTGGACGGACCAGTTCCAGGGGAAGTCAAGGGACTTAAACTCTACAGAAATACTCCCCCGTGTTTTTTTTTTCTTTTCTTTTTTCTTTTCTTTTTGATTTCTGATTGCTTCCCCCACCCCCTTTTTTTTTCACCTTTCTTTCTTTTTCTTTCCCTTTTTCTTCTCTTCTTTCCTTTTTCTTTTCTTTTTCTTTTTTCTTTTTCTCTTTTCTTTCCTTCTCTCTCTTTCTCTCATTCTCCCAATACAACTTGTTTTTGGCCACTCCGCACTGAGCAAAATGACTAGAAGGAAAACCTCACCTCAAAAGAAAGAATCAGAAACAGCCCTCTCTCCCACAGAGCTACAAAATCTGGATTACAATTCAATGTCAGAAAGCCAATTCAGAAGCACTATTATACAGCTACTGGTGGCTCTAGAAAAAAGCATTAAGGACTCACGAGACTTCATGACTGCAGAATTTAGATCCAATCAGGCAGAAATTAAAAATCAACTGAATGAGATGCAATCCAAACTAGAAGTCCTAACGACGAGGGTTAACGAGGTGGAAGAACGAGTGAGTGACATAGAAGACAAGTTAATGGCAAAGAGGGAAACTGAGGAAAAAAGAGATAAACAATTAAAGAACCATGAAGACAGATTAAGGGAAATAAATGACACTCTAAGGAAGAAAAATCTACGTTTAATTGGGGTTCCCGAGGGCGCCGAAAGGGACAGAGGGCCAGAATATGTATTTGAACAAATCCTAGCTGAAAACTTTCCCAATCTGGGAAGGGAAACAGGCATTCAGATCCAGGAAATAGAGAGATCCCCCCCTAAAATCAATAAAAACCGTTCAACACCTCGACATCTAATAGTGAAGCTTGCAAATTCCAAAGATAAAGAGAAGATCCTTAAAGCAGCAAGAGACAAGAAGTCCCTGACTTTCATGGGGAGGAATATTAGGGTAACAGCAGACCTCTCCACAGAGACCTGGCAGGCCAGAAAGGGCTGGCAGGATATATTCAGGGTCCTAAATGAGAAGAACATGCAACCAAGAATACTTTATCCAGCAAGGCTCTCATTCAAAATGGAAGGAGAGATAAAGAGCTTCCAAGACAGGCAGGAACTGAAAGAATATGTGACCTCCAAACCAGCTCTGCAAGAAATTTTAAGGGGGACTCTTAAAATTCCCCTTTAAGAAGAAGTTCAGTGGAACAATCCACAAAAACAAGGACTAAATAGATATCATGATGACACTAAACTCATATCTGTCAATAGTAACTCTGAACGTGAACGGGCTTAATGACCCCATCAAAAGGCGCAGGGTTTCAGACTGGATAAAAAAGCAGGACCCATCTATTTGCTGTCTACAAGAGACTCATTTTAGACAGAAGGACACCTACAACCTGAAAATAAAAGGTTGGAGAACCATTTACCATTCAAATGGTTCTCAAAAGAAAGCAGGGGTAGCCATCCTTATATCAGATAAACTAAAATTCACTCCGAAGACAGTAGTGAGAGACGAAGAGGGACACTATATCATACTTAAAGGATCTATCCAACAAGAGGACTTAACAATCCTCAATATATATGCCCCGAATGTGGGAGCTGCCAAATACTTAAACGAATTATTAACCAAAGTAAAGAAATACTTAGATAATAATACACTTATACTTGGTGACTTCAATCTAGCTCTCTCTACCCTTGATAGGTCTTCTAAACACAACATCTCCAAAGAAACGAGAGCTTTAAATGATACACTGGACCAGATAGATTTCACAGATATCTACAGAACTTTACATCCAAACTCAACTGAATACACATTCTTCTCAAGTGCACATGGAACTTTTTCCAGAATAGACCACATACTGGGTCACAAATCGGGTCTGAACCGATACCAAAAGATTGGGATCGTCCCCTGCATATTCTCAGACCATAACGCCTTGAAATTAGAACTCAATCACAAGAAGAAGTTTGGAAGGACCTCAAACACGTGGAGGTTAAGGACCATCCTGCTAAAAGATAAAAGGGTCAACCAGGAAATTAAGGAAGAATTAAAAAGATTCATGGAAACTAATGAGAATGAAGATACAACTGTTCAAAATCTTTGGGATGCAGCAAAAGCAGTCCTGAGGGGGAAATACATCGCAATACAAGCATCCATTCAAAAACTGGAAAGAACTCAAATACAAAAGCTAACCTTACACATAAAGGAGCTAGAGAAGAAGCAGCAAATCGACCCGACGCCCAGCAGAAGAAGAGAGTTAATTAAAATTCGAGCAGAACTCAACGAAATTGAGACCAGAAGAACTGTGGAACAGATCAATAGAACCAGGAGTTGGTTCTTTGAAAGAATTAATAAGATAGATAAACCATTAGCCAACCTTATTAAAAAGAAGAGAGAGAAGACTCAAATTAATAAAATCATGAATGAGAAAGGAGAGATCACTACCAACACCAAGGAAATACAAACGATTTTAAAAACATATTATGAACAGCTCTACGCCAATAAATTAGGCAATCTAGAAGAAATGGACGCATTCCTGGAAAGCCACAAACTACCAAAACTGGAGCAGGAAGAAATAGAAAACCTGAACAGGCCAATAACCAGGGAGGAAATTGAAGCAGTCATCAAAAACCTCCCAAGACACAAGAGTCCAGGGCCAGATGGCTTCCCAGGGGAATTCTATCAAACGTTTAAAGAAGAAATCATACCTATTCTACTAAAGCTGTTTGGAAAGATAGAAAGAGATGGAGTACTTCCAAACTCATTCTATGAGGCCAGCATCACCTTAATTCCAAAACCAGACAAAGACCCCACCAAAAAGGAGAATTACAGACCAATATCCCTGATGAACATGGATGCAAAAATTCTCAACAAGATACTAGCCAATAGGATCCAACAACACATTAAGAAAATTATTCACCATGACCAAGTAGGATTTATCCCCGGGATGCAAGGCTGGTTCAACACTCGTAAAACAATCAATGTGATTCATCATATCAGCAAGAGAAAAACCAAGAACCATATGATCCTCTCATTAGATGCAGAGAAAGCATTTGACAAAATACAGCATCCATTCCTGATTAAAACTCTTCAGAGTGTAGGGATAGAGGGAACTTTCCTCGATATCTTAAAAGCCATCTACGAAAAGCCCACAGCAAATATCATTCTCAATGGGGAAGCACTGGGAGCCTTTCCCCTAAGATCAGGAACCAGACAGGGATGTCCACTCTCACCACTGCTATTCAACATAGTATTGGAAGTCCTAGCCTCAGCAATCAGACAACAAAAAGACATTAAAGGCATTCAAATTGGCAAAGAAGAAGTCAAACTCTCCCTCTTCGCCGATGACATGATACTCTACATAGAAAACCCAAAAGCCTCCACCCCAAGATTGCTAGAACTCATACAGCAATTTGGTAGCGTGGCAGGATACAAAATCAATGCCCAGAAATCAATGGCATTCCTATACACTAACAATGAGACTGAAGAAAGAGAAATTAAGGAGTCAATCCCATTTACAATTGCACCCAAAAGCATAAGATACCTAGGAATAAACCTAACCAAAGAGGTAAAGGATCTATACCCTAAAAACTATAGAACACTTCTGAAAGAAATTGAGGAAGACACAAAGAGATGGAAAAATATTCCATGCTCATGGATTGGCAGAATTAATATTGTGAAAATGTCAATGCTACCCAGGGCAATTTACACGTTCAATGCAATCCCTATCAAAATACCATGGACTTTTTTCAGAGACTTAGAACAAATTATTTTAAGATTTGTGTGGAATCAGAAAAGACCCCGAATAGCCAGGGGAATTTTAAAAAAGAAAACCATAGCTGGGGGCATCACAATGCCAGATTTCAGGTTGTACTACAAAGCTGTGGTCATCAAGACAGTGTGGTACTGGCACAAAAACAGACACATAGACCAATGGAACAGAATAGAGAATCCAGAAATGGACCCTGAACTTTATGGTCAACTAATATTCGACAAAGGAGGAAAGACGATCCACTGGAAGAAAGACAGTCTCTTCAATAAATGGTGCTGGGAAAATTGGTCATCCACATGCAGAAGAATGAAACTAGACCACTCTCTTGCACCATACACAAAGATAAACTCAAAATGGATGAAAGATTTAAATGTGAGACAAGACTCCATCAAAATCCTAGAGGAGAACACAGGCAACACCCTTTTTGAACTTGGCCACAGTAACTTCTTGCAAGATACATCCACGAAAGCAAAAGAAACAAAAGCAAAAATGAACTATTGGGACTTCATCAAGATAAGAAGCTTTTGCACAGCAAAGGATACAGTCAACAAAACTCAAAGACAACCTACAGAATGGGAGAAGATATTTGCAAATAACATATCAGATAAAGGGCTAGTTTCCAAAATCTATAAAGAACTTATTAAACTCAACACCAAAGAAACAAACAATCCAATCATGAAATGGGCAAAAGACATGAAGAGAAATCTCACAGAGGAAGACATAGACATGGCCAACATGCACATGAGAAAATGCTCTGCATCACTTGCCATCAGGGAAATACAAATCAAAACCACAATGAGATACCACCTCACACCAGTGAGAATGGGGAAAATTAACAAGGCAGGAAACAACAAATGTTGGAGAGGATGCGGAGAAAAGGGAACCCTCTTACACTGTTGGTGGGAATGTGAACTGGTGCAGCCACTCTGGAAAACTGTGTGGAGGTTCCTCAAAGAATTAAAAATAGACCTGCCCTACGACCCAGCAATTGCACTGTTAGGGATTTACCCCGAAGATTCAGATGCAATGAAACGCCGGGGCACCTGCACCCCGATGTTTCTAGCAGCCATGTCCACAATAGCCAAACTGTGGAAGGAGCCTCGGTGCCCATCGAAAGATGAATGGATAAAGAAGATGTGGTTTATGTATACAATGGAATATTACTCAGCCATTAGAAACAACAAATACCCACCATTTGCTTCAACGTGGATGGAACTGGAGGGTATTATGCTGAGTGAAGTAAGTCAATCGGAGAAGGACAAACAGTGTATGTTCTCACTTATTTGGGGAATATGAATAATAGTGAAGGGGAATATAAGGGAAGGGAGAAGAAATGTGTGGGAGATATCAGAAAGGGACACAGAACATAAAGACTTCTAACTCTGGGAAATGAACTAGGGGTGGTGGAAGGGGAGGAGGGCGGGGGGTGGGGGTGAATGGGTGACGGGCACGGAGGGGGACACTTGACGGGATGAGCACTGGGTGTTATTCTGTATGTTGGTAAATTGAACACCAATAAAAATTAATTTATAAAAAAAAAA
>NW_026574714.1:0-6166 GCF_905146905.1 Nyctereutes procyonoides | reverse complement strand
TTTTTTTTTTTATAAATTAATTTTTATTGGTGTTCAATTTACCAACATACAGAATAACACCCAGTGCTCATCCCGTCAAGTGTCCCCCTCCGTGCCCGTCACCCATTCACCCCCACCCCCCGCCCTCCTCCCCTTCCACCACCCCTAGTTCATTTCCCAGAGTTAGAAGTCTTTATGTTCTGTGTCCCTTTCTGATATCTCCCACACATTTCTTCTCCCTTCCCTTATATTCCCCTTCACTATTATTCATATTCCCCAAATGAGTGAGAACATACACTGTTTGTCCTTCTCCGATTGACTTACTTCACTCAGCATAATACCCTCCAGTTCCATCCACGTTGAAGCAAATGGTGGGTATTTGTTGTTTCTAATGGCTGAGTAATATTCCATTGTATACATAAACCACATCTTCTTTATCCATTCATCTTTCGATGGGCACCGAGGCTCCTTCCACAGTTTGGCTATTGTGGACATGGCTGCTAGAAACATCGGGGTGCAGGTGCCCCGGCGTTTCATTGCATCTGAATCTTCGGGGTAAATCCCTAACAGTGCAATTGCTGGGTCGTAGGGCAGGTCTATTTTTAATTCTTTGAGGAACCTCCACACAGTTTTCCAGAGTGGCTGCACCAGTTCACATTCCCACCAACAGTGTAAGAGGGTTCCCTTTTCTCCGCATCCTCTCCAACATTTGTTGTTTCCTGCCTTATTAATTTTCCCCATTCTCACTGGTGTGAGGTGGTATCTCATTGTGGTTTTGATTTGTATTTCCCTGATGGCAAGTGATGCAGAGCATTTTCTCATGTGCATGTTGGCCATGTCTATGTCTTCCTCTGTGAGATTTCTCTTCATGTCTTTTGCCCATTTCATGATTGGATTGTTTGTTTCTTTGGTGTTGAGTTTAATAAGTTCTTTATAGATTTTGGAAACTAGCCCTTTATCTGATATGTTATTTGCAAATATCTTCTCCCATTCTGTAGGTTGTCTTTGAGTTTTGTTGACTGTATCCTTTGCTGTGCAAAAGCTTCTTATCTTGATGAAGTCCCAATAGTTCATTTTTGCTTTTGTTTCTTTTGTTTTCGTGGATGTATCTTGCAAGAAGTTACTGTGGCCAAGTTCAAAAAGGGTGTTGCCTGTGTTCTCCTCTAGGATTTTGATGGAGTCTTGTCTCACATTTAAATCTTTCATCCATTTTGAGTTTATCTTTGTGTATGGTGCAAGAGAGTGGTCTAGTTTCATTCTTCTGCATGTGGATGACCAATTTTCCCAGCACCATTTATTGAAGAGACTGTCTTTCTTCCAGTGGATCGTCTTTCCTCCTTTGTCGAATATTAGTTGACCATAAAGTTCAGGGTCCATTTCTGGATTCTCTATTCTGTTCCATTGGTCTATGTGTCTGTTTTTGTGCCAGTACCACACTGTCTTGATGACCACAGCTTTGTAGTACAACCTGAAATCTGGCATTGTGATGCCCCCAGCTATGGTTTTCTTTTTTAAAATTCCCCTGGCTATTCGGGGTCTTTTCTGATTCCACACAAATCTTAAAATAATTTGTTCTAAGTCTCTGAAAAAAGTCCATGGTATTTTGATAGGGATTGCATTGAACGTGTAAATTGCCCTGGGTAGCATTGACATTTTCACAATATTAATTCTGCCAATCCATGAGCATGGAATATTTTTCCATCTCTTTGTGTCTTCCTCAATTTCTTTCAGAAGTGTTCTATAGTTTTTAGGGTATAGATCCTTTACCTCTTTGGTTAGGTTTATTCCTAGGTATCTTATGCTTTTGGGTGCAATTGTAAATGGGATTGACTCCTTAATTTCTCTTTCTTCAGTCTCATTGTTAGTGTATAGGAATGCCATTGATTTCTGGGCATTGATTTTGTATCCTGCCACGCTACCAAATTGCTGTATGAGTTCTAGCAATCTTGGGGTGGAGGCTTTTGGGTTTTCTATGTAGAGTATCATGTCATCGGCGAAGAGGGAGAGTTTGACTTCTTCTTTGCCAATTTGAATGCCTTTAATGTCTTTTTGTTGTCTGATTGCTGAGGCTAGGACTTCCAATACTATGTTGAATAGCAGTGGTGAGAGTGGACATCCCTGTCTGGTTCCTGATCTTAGGGGAAAGGCTCCCAGTGCTTCCCCATTGAGAATGATATTTGCTGTGGGCTTTTCGTAGATGGCTTTTAAGATATCGAGGAAAGTTCCCTCTATCCCTACACTCTGAAGAGTTTTGATCAGGAATGGATGCTGTATTTTGTCAAATGCTTTCTCTGCATCTAATGAGAGGATCATATGGTTCTTGGTTTTTCTCTTGCTGATATGATGAATCACATTGATTGTTTTACGAGTGTTGAACCAGCCTTGCATCCCGGGGATAAATCCTACTTGGTCATGGTGAATAATTTTCTTAATGTGTTGTTGGATCCTATTGGCTAGTATCTTGTTGAGAATTTTTGCATCCATGTTCATCAGGGATATTGGTCTGTAATTCTCCTTTTTGGTGGGGTCTTTGTCTGGTTTTGGAATTAAGGTGATGCTGGCCTCATAGAATGAGTTTGGAAGTACTCCATCTCTTTCTATCTTTCCAAACAGCTTTAGTAGAATAGGTATGATTTCTTCTTTAAACGTTTGATAGAATTCCCCTGGGAAGCCATCTGGCCCTGGACTCTTGTGTCTTGGGAGGTTTTTGATGACTGCTTCAATTTCCTCCCTGGTTATTGGCCTGTTCAGGTTTTCTATTTCTTCCTGCTCCAGTTTTGGTAGTTTGTGGCTTTCCAGGAATGCGTCCATTTCTTCTAGATTGCCTAATTTATTGGCGTAGAGCTGTTCATAATATGTTTTTAAAATCGTTTGTATTTCCTTGGTGTTGGTAGTGATCTCTCCTTTCTCATTCATGATTTTATTAATTTGAGTCTTCTCTCTCTTCTTTTTAATAAGGTTGGCTAATGGTTTATCTATCTTATTAATTCTTTCAAAGAACCAACTCCTGGTTCTATTGATCTGTTCCACAGTTCTTCTGGTCTCAATTTCGTTGAGTTCTGCTCGAATTTTAATTAACTCTCTTCTTCTGCTGGGCGTCGGGTCGATTTGCTGCTTCTTCTCTAGCTCCTTTATGTGTAAGGTTAGCTTTTGTATTTGAGTTCTTTCCAGTTTTTGAATGGATGCTTGTATTGCGATGTATTTCCCCCTCAGGACTGCTTTTGCTGCATCCCAAAGATTTTGAACAGTTGTATCTTCATTCTCATTAGTTTCCATGAATCTTTTTAATTCTTCCTTAATTTCCTGGTTGACCCTTTTATCTTTTAGCAGGATGGTCCTTAACCTCCATGTGTTTGAGGTCCTTCCAAACTTCTTCTTGTGATTGAGTTCTAATTTCAAGGCGTTATGGTCTGAGAATATGCAGGGGACGATCCCAATCTTTTGGTATCGGTTCAGACCCGATTTGTGACCCAGTATGTGGTCTATTCTGGAAAAAGTTCCATGTGCACTTGAGAAGAATGTGTATTCAGTTGAGTTTGGATGTAAAGTTCTGTAGATATCTGTGAAATCTATCTGGTCCAGTGTATCATTTAAAGCTCTCGTTTCTTTGGAGATGTTGTGTTTAGAAGACCTATCAAGGGTAGAGAGAGCTAGATTGAAGTCACCAAGTATAAGTGTATTATTATCTAAGTATTTCTTTACTTTGGTTAATAATTCGTTTAAGTATTTGGCAGCTCCCACATTCGGGGCATATATATTGAGGATTGTTAAGTCCTCTTGTTGGATAGATCCTTTAAGTATGATATAGTGTCCCTCTTCGTCTCTCACTACTGTCTTCGGAGTGAATTTTAGTTTATCTGATATAAGGATGGCTACCCCTGCTTTCTTTTGAGAACCATTTGAATGGTAAATGGTTCTCCAACCTTTTATTTTCAGGTTGTAGGTGTCCTTCTGTCTAAAATGAGTCTCTTGTAGACAGCAAATAGATGGGTCCTGCTTTTTTATCCAGTCTGAAACCCTGCGCCTTTTGATGGGGTCATTAAGCCCGTTCACGTTCAGAGTTACTATTGACAGATATGAGTTTAGTGTCATCATGATATCTATTTAGTCCTTGTTTTTGTGGATTGTTCCACTGAACTTCTTCTTAAAGGGGAATTTTAAGAGTCCCCCTTAAAATTTCTTGCAGAGCTGGTTTGGAGGTCACATATTCTTTCAGTTCCTGCCTGTCTTGGAAGCTCTTTATCTCTCCTTCCATTTTGAATGAGAGCCTTGCTGGATAAAGTATTCTTGGTTGCATGTTCTTCTCATTTAGGACCCTGAATATATCCTGCCAGCCCTTTCTGGCCTGCCAGGTCTCTGTGGAGAGGTCTGCTGTTACCCTAATATTCCTCCCCATGAAAGTCAGGGACTTCTTGTCTCTTGCTGCTTTAAGGATCTTCTCTTTATCTTTGGAATTTGCAAGCTTCACTATTAGATGTCGAGGTGTTGAACGGTTTTTATTGATTTTAGGGGGGGATCTCTCTATTTCCTGGATCTGAATGCCTGTTTCCCTTCCCAGATTGGGAAAGTTTTCAGCTAGGATTTGTTCAAATACATATTCTGGCCCTCTGTCCCTTTCGGCGCCCTCGGGAACCCCAATTAAACGTAGATTTTTCTTCCTTAGAGTGTCATTTATTTCCCTTAATCTGTCTTCATGGTTCTTTAATTGTTTATCTCTTTTTTCCTCAGTTTCCCTCTTTGCCATTAACTTGTCTTCTATGTCACTCACTCGTTCTTCCACCTCGTTAACCCTCGTCGTTAGGACTTCTAGTTTGGATTGCATCTCATTCAGTTGATTTTTAATTTCTGCCTGATTGGATCTAAATTCTGCAGTCATGAAGTCTCGTGAGTCCTTAATGCTTTTTTCTAGAGCCACCAGTAGCTGTATAATAGTGCTTCTGAATTGGCTTTCTGACATTGAATTGTAATCCAGATTTTGTAGCTCTGTGGGAGAGAGGGCTGTTTCTGATTCTTTCTTTTGAGGTGAGGTTTTCCTTCTAGTCATTTTGCTCAGTGCGGAGTGGCCAAAAACAAGTTGTATTGGGAAAATGAGAGAAAGAGAGAGAAGGAAAGAAAAGAGAAAAAGAAAAAAGAAAAAGAAAAGAAAAAGGAAAGAAGAGAAGAAAAAGGGAAAGAAAAAGAAAGAAAGGTGAAAAAAAAGGGGGGGTGGGGGAAGCAATCAGAAATCAAAAAGAAAAGAAAAAAGAAAAGAAAAAAAAAAAAACACGGGGGAGTATTTCTGTAGAGTTTAAGTCCCTTGACTTCCCCTGGAACTGGTCCGTCCAGCTGGTCTTCTGGGGGAGGGGCCTGTTGCGCTGATTTTCAGGTGTTAGCACTTGGGGGAGCTGCTCTGCCCCTGCCTGCTGCAGGGCTCAGCGGGGGTTGTTTACCCCGTGAGGTCTCAGGAGGATCAGCCGCAGTTGCTATGGCAACTCTGGAAGCCTGGATTCAGCCTCCGCAGGAACTACGGGGCTCGGGGCTCTCGGCAGGGCCTGGAGGCTCCGGGGCGGGGCCGCTGATCTGCTCAGCTCGGGGCAGGCGCGTCCTTGCTGTCCTGGGCCCTCCCGGCCTCTGCCTGTCCCGGGGGAGGCCGGATCCTGGGCTGTGTCCCGGCGCCCTGTGCTCCGGGCCTGCGCTGTTGGATTTGCGCTCCCGCCCCGCAGCTCCCTCCCTGGAGCCGCTCCCGAGCCCCTCCGAACTGCTCCGGTGCGCGCTGCAGCCCTTAGGGAGCTCGGCGCACTCTCCCGGGGCGCAGGTGTCTGTTAGTGTCCCGGGAGCCGAGGGCATCCCGCCTCCTGGGTCCTGCTCCAACTCCCTGCGAGCCCCTTTCCGCCCGCCCGGGAAGGTTGGTGCAGCTCCTGCTCCTCCGGGACGGGGCTTTCCTGTCCTGGGGACACTCGCCCCGGCCTCAGCCCGGCTCCTCGCGGGGCCCCTCCCCCTCGGAGGCCTTTTGTTTCTTTATTTCTTTTTCCCCGTCTTCCTACCTTGATAGAAGCGCGAACTCTTCTCACTGTAGCATTCCAGCTGGTCTCTCTTTAAATCTCAGGCCGAATTCGTAGATTTTCAGGATGGTTTGAAGGTTATCTAGGTAATTTGTTGGGGACAGGTGATTTGGGGACCCTACTCCTCCGCCATCTTGCCCTCCTCC
>NW_026574713.1:0-6152 GCF_905146905.1 Nyctereutes procyonoides | reverse complement strand
GGCAAGATGGCGGAAGAGTAGGGTCCCCAAATCACCTGTCCCCAACAAATTACCTAGATAACCTTCAAATCATCCTGAAAATCTACGAATTCGGCCTGAGATTTAAAGAGAGACCAGCTGGAACGCTACAGTGAGAAGAGTTCGCGCTTCTATCAAGGTAGGAAGACGGGGAAAAAGAAATAAAGAAACAAAAGGCCTCCGAGGGGGAGGGGCCCCGCGAGGAGCCGGGCTGAGGCCGGGCGAGTGTCCCCAGGACAGGAGAGCCCCGTCCCGGAGGAGCAGGAGCTGCACCAACCTTCCCGGGCGGAAAGGGGCTCGCAGGGAGTTGGGGCAGGACCCAGGACGGCGGGGATGCCCTCGGGCTCCCGGGGACACTAACAGACACCTGCGCCCCGGGAGAGTGCTCCGAGCTCCCTAAGGGCTGCAGCGCGCACGCGGGCGAGCAGCTCGGAGGGGCTCGGGAGCGGCTCCAGGAGGGAGCTGCGGGGCGGGAGCGCAAATCCAACAGCACAGGCCCCGGAGCACAGGGCGCCGGGACACAGCCCAGGATCCGGCCTCCCCCGGGACAGGCAGGGGCCGGGAGGGCCCAGGACAGCAAGGACGCTCCTGCCCCGAGCTGAGCACATCAGCGGCCCCGCCCCGGAGCCTCCAGGCCCTGCAGACGGAGAGCCCCGTAGTTCCTGCGGAGGCTGAATCCAGGCTTCCAGAGTTGCCATAGCAACTGCGGCTGTTCCTCCTGAGACCTCACGGGGTAAACAAACCCCGCTGAGCCCTGCAGCAGGCAGGGGCAGAGCAGCTCCCCCAAGTGCTAACACCTGAAAATCAGCACAGCAGGCCCCTCCCCCAGAAGACCAGCTGGACGGACCAGTTCCAGGAGAAGTCAAGGGACTTAAAGTCTACAGATACAGAAATACTCCCCCGTGTTTTTTTTTTTTTTTCTTTTTTCTTTTCTTTTTGATTTCTGATTGCTTCCCCACCCCCTTTTTTTCACCTTTCTTTCTTTTTCTTTCCTTTTTCTTCTCTTTTTCCTTTTTCTTTTCTTTTTCTTTTTTCTTTTTCTCTTTTCTTTCCTTCTCTCTCTTTCTCTCCTTTTCCCAATACAACTTGTTTTTGGCCACTCCGCACTGAGCAAAATGACTAGAAGGAAAACCTCACCTCAAAAGAAAGAATCAGAAACAGCCCTCTCTCCCACAGAGTTACAAAATCTGGATTACAATTCAATGTCAGAAAGCCAATTCAGAAGCACTATTATACAGCTACTGGTGGCTCTAGAAAAAAGCATTAAGGACTCACGAGACTTCAGGACTGCAGAATTTAGATCCAATCAGGCAGAAATTAAAAATCAACTGAATGAGATGCAATCCAAACTAGAAGTCCTAACGACGAGGGTTAACGAGGTGGAAGAACGAGTGAGTGACATAGAAGACAAGTTAATGGCAAAGAGGGAAACTGAGGAAAAAAGAGACAGACAATTAAAAGACCATGAAGACAGATTAAGGGAAATAAATGACAGCCTAAGGAAGAAAAACCTACGTTTAATTGGGGTTCCCGAGGGCGCCGAAAGGGACAGAGGGCCAGAATATGTATTTGAACAAATCCTAGCTGAAAACTTTCCCAATCTGGGAAGGGAAACAGGCATTCAGATCCAGGAAATAGAGAGATCCCCCCCTAAAATCAATAAAAACCGTTCAACACCTCGACATCTAATAGTGAAGCTTGCAAATTCCAAAGATAAAGAGAAGATCCTTAAAGCAGCAAGAGACAAGAAGTCCCTGACTTTCATGGGGAGGAATATTAGGGTAACAGCAGACCTCTCCACAGAGACGTGGCAGGCCAGAAAGGGCTGGCAGGATATATTCAGGGTCCTAAATGAGAAGAACATGCAACCAAGAATACTTTATCCAGCAAGGCTCTCATTCAAAATGGAAGGAGAGATAAAGAGCTTCCAAGACAGGCAGGAACTGAAAGAATATGTGACCTCCAAACCAGCTCTGCAAGAAATTTTAAGGGGGACTCTTAAAATTCCCCTTTAAGAAGAAGTTCAGTGGAACAATCCACAAAAACAAGGACTAAATAGATATCATGATGACACTAAACTCATATCTGTCAATAGTAACTCTGAACGTGAACGGGCTTAATGACCCCATCAAAAGGCGCAGGGTTTCAGACTGGATAAAAAAGCAGGACCCATCTATTTGCTGTCTACAAGAGACTCATTTTAGACAGAAGGACACCTACAACCTGAAAATAAAAGGTTGGAGAACCATTTACCATTCAAATGGTTCTCAAAAGAAAGCAGGGGTAGCCATCCTTATATCAGATAAACTAAAATTCACTCCGAAGACAGTAGTGAGAGACGAAGAGGGACACTATATCATACTTAAAGGATCTATCCAACAAGAGGACTTAACAATCCTCAATATATATGCCCCGAATGTGGGAGCTGCCAAATACTTAAACGAATTATTAACCAAAGTGAAGAAATACTTAGATAATAATACACTTATACTTGGTGACTTCAATCTAGCTCTTTCTACCCTTGATAGGTCTTCTAAACACAACATCTCCAAAGAAACGAGAGCTTTAAATGATACACTGGACCAGATAGATTTCACAGATATCTACAGAACTTTACATCCAAACTCAACTGAATACACATTCTTCTCAAGTGCACATGGAACTTTTTCCAGAATAGACCACATACTGGGTCACAAATCGGGTCTGAACCGATACCAAAAGATTGGGATCGTCCCCTGCATATTCTCAGACCATAACGCCTTGAAATTAGAACTCAATCACAAGAAGAAGTTTGGAAGGACCTCAAACACGTGGAGGTTAAGGACCATCCTGCTAAAAGATAAAAGGGTCAACCAGGAAATTAAGGAAGAATTAAAAAGATTCATGGAAACTAATGAGAATGAAGATACAACTGTTCAAAATCTTTGGGATGCAGCAAAAGCAGTCCTGAGGGGGAAATACATCGCAATACAAGCATCCATTCAAAAACTGGAAAGAACTCAAATACAAAAGCTAACCTTACACATAAAGGAGCTAGAGAAGAAGCAGCAAATCGACCCGACGCCCAGCAGAAGAAGAGAGTTAATTAAAATTCGAGCAGAACTCAACGAAATTGAGACCAGAAGAACTGTGGAACAGATCAATAGAACCAGGAGTTGGTTCTTTGAAAGAATTAATAAGATAGATAAACCATTAGCCAACCTTATTAAAAAGAAGAGAGAGAAGACTCAAATTAATAAAATCATGAATGAGAAAGGAGAGATCACTACCAACACCAAGGAAATACAAACGATTTTAAAAACATATTATGAACAGCTCTACGCCAATAAATTAGGCAATCTAGAAGAAATGGACGCATTCCTGGAAAGCCACAAACTACCAAAACTGGAGCAGGAAGAAATAGAAAACCTGAACAGGCCAATAACCAGGGAGGAAATTGAAGAAGTCATCAAAAACCTCCCAAGACACAAGAGTCCAGGGCCAGATGGCTTCCCAGGGGAATTCTATCAAACGTTTAAAGAAGAAATCATACCTATTCTACTAAAGCTGTTTGGAAAGATAGAAAGAGATGGAGTACTTCCAAATTCATTCTATGAGGCCAGCATCACCTTAATTCCAAAACCAGACAAAGACCCCACCAAAAAGGAGAATTACAGACCAATATCCCTGATGAACATGGATGCAAAAATTCTCAACAAGATACTAGCCAATAGGATCCAACAACACATTAAGAAAATTATTCACCATGACCAAGTAGGATTTATCCCCGGGACACAAGGCTGGTTCAACACTCGTAAAACAATCAATGTGATTCATCATATCAGCAAGAGAAAAACCAAGAACCATATGATCCTCTCATTAGATGCAGAGAAAGCATTTGACAAAATACAGCATCCATTCCTGATCAAAACTCTTCAGAGTGTAGGGATAGAGGGAACTTTCCTCGATATCTTAAAAGCCATCTACGAAAAGCCCACAGCAAATATCATTCTCAATGGGGAAGCACTGGGAGCCTTTCCCCTAAGATCAGGAACCAGACAGGGATGTCCACTCTCACCACTGCTATTCAACATAGTATTGGAAGTCCTAGCCTCAGCAATCAGACAACAAAAAGACATTAAAGGCATTCAAATTGGCAAAGAAGAAGTCAAACTCTCCCTCTTCGCCGATGACATGATACTCTACATAGAAAACCCAAAAGCCTCCACCCCAAGATTGCTAGAACTCATACAGCAATTTGGTAGCGTGGCAGGATACAAAATCAATGCCCAGAAATCAATGGCATTCCTATACACTAACAATGAGACTGAAGAAAGAGAAATTAAGGAGTCAATCCCATTTACAATTGCACCCAAAAGCATAAGATACCTAGGAATAAACCTAACCAAAGAGGTAAAGGATCTATACCCTAAAAACTATAGAACACTTCTGAAAGAAATTGAGGAAGACACAAAGAGATGGAAAAATATTCCATGCTCATGGATTGGCAGAATTAATATTGTGAAAATGTCAATGTTACCCAGGGCAATTTACACGTTCAATGCAATCCCTATCAAAATACCATGGACTTTCTTCAGAGACTTAGAACAAATTATTTTAAGATTTGTGTGGAATCAGAAAAGACCCCGAATAGCCAGGGGAATTTTAAAAAAGAAAACCATATCTGGGGGCATCACAATGCCAGATTTCAGGTTGTACTACAAAGCTGTGGTCATCAAGACAGTGTGGTACTGGCACAAAAACAGACACATAGACCAATGGAACAGAATAGAGAACCCAGAAATGGACCCTGAACTTTATGGTCAACTAATATTCGACAAAGGAGGAAAGACGATCCACTGGAAGAAAGACAGTCTCTTCAATAAATGGTGCTGGGAAAATTGGTCATCCACATGCAGAAGAATGAAACTAGACCACTCTCTTGCACCATACACAAAGATAAACTCAAAATGGATGAAAGATCTAAATGTGAGACAAGACTCCATCAAAATCCTAGAGGAGAACACAGGCAACACCCTTTTTGAACTTGGCCACAGTAACTTCTTGCAAGATACATCCACGAAAGCAAAAGAAACAAAAGCAAAAATGAACTATTGGGACTTCATCAAGATAAGAAGCTTTTGCACAGCAAAGGATACAGTCAACAAAACTCAAAGACAACCTACAGAATGGGAGAAGATATTTGCAAATAACATATCAGATAAAGGGCTAGTTTCCAAAATCTATAAAGAACTTATTAAACTCAACACCAAAGAAACAAACAATCCAATCATGAAATGGGCAAAAGACATGAAGAGAAATCTCACAGAGGAAGACATAGACATGGCCAACATGCACATGAGAAAATGCTCTGCATCACTTGCCATCAGGGAAATACAAATCAAAACCACAATGAGATACCACCTCACACCAGTGAGAATGGGGAAAATTAACAAGGCAGGAAACAACAAATGTTGGAGAGGATGCGGAGAAAAGGGAACCCTCTTACACTGTTGGTGGGAATGTGAACTGGTGCAGCCACTCTGGAAAACTGTGTGGAGGTTCCTCAAAGAGTTAAAAATAGACCTGCCCTACGACCCAGCAATTGCACTGTTAGGGATTTACCCCAAAGATTCAGATGCAATGAAACGCCGGGACACCTGCACCCCGATGTTTCTAGCAGCCATGTCCACAATAGCCAAACTGTGGAAGGAGCCTCGGTGCCCATCGAAAGATGAATGGATAAAGAAGATGTGGTTTATGTATACAATGGAATATTACTCAGCCATTAGAAACGACAAATACCCACCATTTGCTTCAACGTGGATGGAACTGGAGGGTATTATGCTGAGTGAAGTAAGTCAATCGGAGAAGGACAAACAGTGTATGTTCTCATTCATTTGGGGAATATGAATAATAGTGAAGGGGAATATAAGGGAAGGGAGAAGAAATGTGTGGGAGATATCAGAAAGGGACACAGAACATAAAGACTTCTAACTCTGGGAAATGAACTAGGGGTGGTGGAAGGGGAGGAGGGCGGGGGGTGGGGGTGAATGGGTGACGGGCACTGAGGGGGACACTTGACGGGATGAGCACTGGGTGTTATTCTGTATGTTGGTAAATTGAACACCAATAAAAATTAATTTATTAAAAAA
>NW_026574712.1:0-6070 GCF_905146905.1 Nyctereutes procyonoides | reverse complement strand
TTTGAATTTGTGTATCACAGGGTAGCTCTATTTTTAGCTTTTTGAGGAACCTCCATACTTTTCCAGAGTGGCTATACCAGTTTAGCATACTGTTTCCAAGATTCATCTGTGTTGTAGCAAGTATTAGTCCTTCATTCCTATTTGTTGCTGAATAATATTCCATTCTGTAGATATGTATGTATCACATTTTGTTTATTTTGGAATCATCTTGTTAATTTATGCAAAAATGCCTCCTGGGATTTTGGTAGGGATTGTACTGGCTCTATAGATTGATTTGGGGAGTATACCATCTTAATGTTAAGTCTTCCAATCCATGAAAATTGGGTCTTTCCATGTAATTAGGTTTTTAATTCCTTCCACTGATGTTTATCTAGTTTTCACTGCTCAATTCTTATACTTCTTTTATTAAATTTATTCCTAAGTATTTCATTCTTCTTGATGCTATTGTATTATTCATTGCTAGTGCATTGAAATACAACTGATTTTTGTATATTCATCTTATATGCTGCAACCTTCCTGAAGTCCTATATCATATACCACTTCTAATATTTTTGTGGATGCCTTAAGATTTTCTACACATAGCACCATGTTATCTGCAAAGAGAGAGAATTTTAATTTTTTATAATCTGGATGCCTTATATATATATATATTTTTTTTTGGTCTGTCCCTGGCTAGAACCTTCAGTACAATATTGAATAGAATTGGCAAGAGAGACACCCTTGTCTTATTCTGGTCTTAGGGGGAAAATATCCAGTCTTTATTTCACCATTAAGTATGATATTCACTGGAGGTTTTCCGTAGGTGGTGTTTATCAGATTGAGGAAGTTCCCTTTTGTTCCCAGTTGGTTGCATGTTTTTATCACAAAACAGTGCTGGATTTTGTCAGCCACTTTTTCTTTATCTATTGAGATAATCATGTACTTTTTATCCTTTATTATTTTAATATGGTATACTACATTGATTTTCTGGTGTTGAACCAACCTGTGTCTCTGGGATAAGTTCCACTTGGTTTTGGTGTATAATCCTTTTTATATGTTTCTAGTTTCAGTTTGTTAGTATTTTGTTGAGGAGTTTTTGTTTGTATTCATAAGGGCTTTTAGTGTATAGTTATTTTTTCTTGTTATGTCTTTGCCTGGTTTTGGTAATAGGAGAATAGTGGGGATGTTATACTCTGTGTTAGCAAATCGAATTCCAATTAAAAAAAAATAGTGGCCTCATGGAATGACTTGGCAAGTATTCTCTCCTCTTCTGTTTTTTTTTTTTGGAGAATTTGTGAAGGATTCATATTAATTCTGCTTTAAATATTTGGTAGAATTCACTAGTGAAATTATCTGGTCTTAAGACTTGTCTTTTTTTGATTTCCTATTCAATTTTTGTTATAGTTCTATTCACATATATTTCTCTTCGAGTCCATTTTGGTAGTTTGTGTCTTTCTAGGAATTTGTCCATTTCGTGTAAGGTTATCTAATTGGCATAAAATTGTTCATAGTACTCTTTTATAATTGTTTCTTTAAGGTCATTAATAATGTCCTTCTTTTATTCCCGATGAGTCATTTTTTTGTCAATGCAGCTAAAATTTGTCAGTTTTGCTAATCTTTACAGAGAAGGAACTTTGGTTTTGTTGATTTTTCTTTATGTCCATTCTAATCTTTATTACTTCCTTCTTTCTCCTTTCTTTGGCTTACTCTTATTTTTCTAGTTTCTTAAGGTAGAAAGTTAGGTTATTGATTTGAGATCTTTTCTGTTAATATAGTTACAGCTGTAAATTTACCTGTAAGTATTGTGTTAGTTTCATCCCGTTAGTTTTGTTATTGTCACTCATATCTTAATTGTCAGGCCTCTCTCCCATCAATCGACCATTGATCTGACTTCTGTCAACATTGTTTAATTTTGCTTATTCTAGAACTTAATATAAGTGGAGCAATACAGTATGTAATCTTTAGTGTCTGGCTTTTTTGTTCAACATGATGTTTTTGAGATTCATCCATGCTGTTGCATTATCAGTAGTTCTTTCCTTTGTATTGGTGAGAAGTGTTCCACACTTTATCTAGTTGCCCGAGATGAGCTTTTGGGTTTTCAGTGCTTAGTTATTATTTATTTTAAAGATTTATTTATGGGGGGATCTCTGGTGGCGCAGCAGTTTGGCGCCTGCCTTTGGCCCAGGGCGTGATCCTGGAGACCCAGGATCGAATCCCACGTCGGGCTCCCGGTGCATGGAGCCTGCTTCTCCATCTGCCTATGTCTCTGCCTCTCTCTCTCTGTGTGTGACTATCAGAAATAAAAAAAAAATTAAAAAAAAATTAAAAAAAAGATTTATTTATTTTAGAGCGAGCGAGCAGGGGGGAGGGGCAGAGGGAGAGGATCTTCAGGCAGACTCTCCACTGAGCTTGCAGCCTAACTTGGGGCTTGATTCCACAAGCCATGAGATCTTGACCTGAGCTGAAATCAGGTGTCAGACCCTTGACTGATAGTCACTCAGGCATCCCGTTGTGTTTAGCTATTATTATTTTTTAAAGATTTCATTTATTTATTCATGAGAGACACTGAGAGAGAGAGGCAGAGACATAGGTAGAGGGAGAAACAGGCTCCCTCTGGGGACCCTGATGTGGGACTCAGGTCACACCCCGAGTTGTAGGCAGATGCTCAACCACTGAGCCACCCAGACATCCCTGTGTTTAGTTATTATTAATAAAGCTGTGAACATTTTTCATATCTTTTTGTGGACATGTGCTTTCATTTTTGGGGGTAGATACCTAGGCAGTGAATTTGCTGGTTTGTATGGGAAGTGTAAGTTAACCTGAAAAGAAATTGCCAAATTATTTTCCTTAGAAGTTCTACCACGTTACCCATTCCCACTAGTGGTGAATATGAACCATGCCACATCATCTCCAATACTTGCTAGTTTCATTCTTTTAAATTTTGGCCACACAAGCCTTTGTTACTGGTTCTCACTAAATGGCCCTTTTAAAGGAATCTTTTTGAATTATTTCACATGGATTTTAATCTAACCAGTGACTAGTCAACAGTTTTATGTAGGTCTTAATAACTTAATGTGTGGTTCTTCATGTATAAAGCTTATATAATTGACTGTCAGGGAATTTTATTAGATGTGGTTCTCTAACAGTAAAAGAGGTCAAGTTATATGTTATCTTTGTATATTGTTTTTCTCTATTCTTTGTACATGTGACAGAAGATGTCTGTTTGCCCTCTTGCTCCTAATTTTCCATTTCTCTTAATTCTGACTGCATGCTTTGGGAGCTGTTTTTCAGCCCCAGTTCTGTTGTCCTAGAATAGAGAATCTTAAAGTCTTGGCCCAGGCTGGTCCCATCAGCTTTGCCACAGGAATGGGTTCACAGAGTACAAAATGGCTGCTAAGGATGGGCCTTTCTGTGGGACTAGAGGATAATTTTACAGAGAAGATATTGGGTAGACATCCCCAAAAGGTAGTGACTACACTGGATAAATAATATGCATTGAGCTCTGTCCTGCTACTGTGTCAGCCTTGTGATAATTGTCATGATCCAAACTCCTCCATCTCCCTCTACTTTTTTGTTCATTTGAGCTTTCCAGTTTGGATTCTGGATAAATAATAGAATCATTTAAGAGTTAGAAGACACCTTCAAGGTCATCTAAGAAGTACTATACATGAGCCAGTTTATAGGTTTTGTATCATTTTTCTCTGTAGTATCTCAGTTGGTCTTCAGAATAGATAGTGCCACACAGCTAGTGGTGGGAGAGCTGGGCATGGATTGTAAATTTCCTGACTCCAGATCCTTCCAGTTCACTTTTTATCGGACATCTCTAGTTGTAAATAAATTGGAATGTGTACCAAGATATCTTCAATAGGTTTGCTATCATTGTCTGCTATATCGGAAAACAGTAGGTCCTATTACTATTGTAAGATTGTTCATCTAAAAATATTGATCTTTATAAAACCAGATACTTTGTAAAGGCTGTTATCAAATCGCATTGAGTTGACATACTTGAAGACAAGAGGTTTATTTTTTAATTCTGAAACTTTGAAGGGATAAACATGCCTGGCTTCTCTTTGTGGCCTGTTAATAGAATTCATGGAGGCATCAGAAAGATCGTCTAATGCTTTCCCTGCTCTTTTCTTCTGTAAATTTTAATATCAGAAGACTGCTAGTTACTTTTCTAAAATGTTGCTATTTTACCAATTGCAAAGCAATTTGCAGATGAAAGGTATTACATAGATGTTAAGGAATTTGGATATATTAATTTTTAGAAACTTTTCATGGACTTTTTAAATATGTGTTCCAAATTCCTAAAAGAAATTTGCTGATTTAGTGTTTAGGGTTTTAGTTTTTAGTCTAAAACACTTAAAATAATTGCCACGATTTTTCATATTTGTAAAAGTTTTATGATGTTTTGTTTGGGAGTATATTTGACTTAAAACCATAGTTTGGTTTTGTTTGTATTTTTTTAAAAATCTCAGTGTTTTTATTTTAAAAACAATTTCTCTGAACATGTTGCTTGTCAATCTTGTTGAAGAGAGGAGTTGTGTATAAAAATTGATCTCTTTAAATGATACTGACATTAATCAACAATGAGAGGGGTGGAGATACTGGGAGTGAGGCTGAGAGAAGTGGGAGAAGAGGCCAGTGGTAACTTATTTTCAGCTTTTTCTTCTCCCACCTATGTGTTTTTGACCTATGCTTATGCAGGAAAGTAGTTTTTCAAGATTTGATCATCATGTAAAGTTTCCACAAAATATTAAATAATATTTTAGTAATTTGTTTTATAAAAGTTTGATTTGTCTGAAATTTCTGTTGTGTGTTTCTCAGGATGGAGAACAAGAACAGATCCCTGAGCTACCAGACCCAGGCTTAGAAATGGGCATTTTGCCCAGAGAGATCCGGAAACTGGTAGAGAGGAGAAAACAAGTCAAACAACTAATGAAACAGCAAGATTTAAATCCAGACCTTGTTCTTCAGGTATATCTTTTCACTAAGACATCTGAGTGACAGTCTCAGCTTTCAGAGTTTGATTACCTGGGAGTGATTTAAACATGATGCTGTGGACAATTATGTGGCTTATTTTAAGTTTGTGGGTAAGAAATCATTCAAAAACACTAGAATGTCTCAGAATGGAAGACCCCTCTGTCTGCAAAGCAGTATCTGAACAAAATCCTTCTGGAAGCTTTGGAGTCCGTGTTTACTTGCTTATAGAAGGTCAGGGAATCATGGATTTGAGAGGATGGGTTGAGTTGTTGAGAGTTCTTTTTTCCCCAGGGGTATTGAGGGTTTCTCCTTCTCATTGGTGTTATAAAAAGACATCTCATGTAATGATTAAACATCTACAAATATTGTTGTCTCTTGTCCCTGTGGTCTACAGTATGACATTCGACAGAAGGCTTTGAAGCTAACAGCAAACAGTATGTATGGCTGCCTGGGATTTTCCTACAGCAGATTTTATGCCAAACCACTGGCTGCTCTGGTGACATACAAAGGAAGGGAGGTAAATGTAACATCTCTAAAAATTAAGAATTTCTTTTTTTAACTATTATGTGTTATAATGTGGGAGAGCCAAGTTTGTTACCTGTTATAGAGCTTCAAATACCCCTTTCTTAGGACATATTGGAGACAGATAGTTTTTTAAGTAAGGATTTATTCATTCATCCATTGAGAGAGAGTATTTATTGTCTACTCTGTACCAGGCATTGTTAAGGGGGTAGACTGTTGAGCAAGACGTAAGATCCCCCTGCATCATAAGGATCACATTCATTCTACGTAGAGCAGGGGGTGTATAGAGTGGCATGCATTGGGGACTTGGAACTGGGAGGAGGGTAGTTTGGGAAAATAGACTGTAAATAAGTGAATAAACAAATACAAAAAAAGAGAATATGGTAGAAGTAAATGCTGTTCAGATAATTAAAACAGGGTGGTGGGCTAGTTTAATGTTAAGATGGCTAGTTTAGATTGGTCAGGGAAGACTTCTTTAGGAAGTAGCATGAATGAGAGCAAAGTGATATAAAGGAACTAGTTTGGTTGCTAATGTGTTAGGTTGCATTGTGAGGGAAAGGAAGAAATCAAGGAGGATTGCCTCCAT
>NW_026574711.1:0-6036 GCF_905146905.1 Nyctereutes procyonoides | reverse complement strand
TTTTTTTTTTTTTTTATAAATTAATTTTTATTGGTGTTCAACTTACCAACATACAGAATAACACCCAGTGCTCATCCCGTCAAGTGTACCCCTCAGTGCCCGTCACCCATTCACCCCCACCCCCCACCCTCCTCCCCCTCCACCACCCCCAGTTCATTTCCCAGAGATAGAAGTCTTTATGTTCTGTCTCCCTTTCTGATATTTCTCACACATTTCTTCTCCCTTCCCTTATATTCCCTTTCGCTATTATTCATATTCCCCAAATGAATGAGAACATACACTGTTTGTCCTTCTCCGGTTACTGTGGCCAAGTTCAAAAAGGGTGTTGCCTGAGTTCTCCTCTGGGATTTTGATGGAATCTTGTCTCACATTTAGATCTTTCATCTATTTTGAGTTTATCTTTGTGTATGGTGCAAGAGAGTGGTCCAGTTTCATTCTTCTGCATGTGGATGTCCAATTTTCCCAGCACCATTTATTGAAGAGACTGTCTTTCTTCCAGTGGATCGTCTTTCCTCCTTTATCGCATATTAGTTGAGCATAAAGTTCAGGGTCCACTTCTGGGTTCTCTGTTCTGTTCCATTGATCTATATGTCTGTTTTTGTGCCAGTACCACACTGCCTTGATGAACACAGCTTTGTAGTACAACCTGAAATCTGGCATTGTGATGCCCCCAGATATGGTTTTCTTTTTTTAAAATTCCCCTGGCTGTTTGGGGTCTTTTCTGATTCCACACAAATCTTAAAATAATTTGTTCTAAGTCTCTGAAGAAAGTCCATGGTATTTTGATAGGGATTGCATTATACGTGTAAATTGCCCTGGGTAACATTGACATTTTCACAATATTAATTCTGCCAATCCATGAGCATGGAATATTTTTCCATCTCTTTGTGTCTTCCTCAATTTCTTTCAGAAGTGTTCTGTAGTTTTTAGGGTATATTTTGAGAACCATTTGAATGGTAAATGGTTCTCCAACCTTTTATTTTCAGGTTGTAGGTGTCCTTCTGTCTAAAATGAGTCTCTTGTAGACAGCAAATAGATGGGTCCTGTTTTTTTATCCAGTCTGAAACTCTGCGCCTTTTGATGGGGTCATTAAGCCCATTCACGTTCAGAGTTACTTGAACTTCTTCTTAAAGGGGAGTTTTAAGAGTCCCCCTTAAAATTTCTTGCAGAGCTGGTTTGGAGGTCACATATTCTTTCAGTTCCTGCCTGTCTTGGAAGCTCTTTATCTCTCCTTCCATTTTGAATGAGAGCCTTGCTGGATAAAGTATTCTTGGTTGCATGTTCTTCTCATTTAGGACCCTGAATATATCGTGCCAGCCCTTTCTGGCCTGCCACGTCTCTGTGGAGAGGTCTGCTGTTACCCTAATATTCCTCCCCATGAAAGTCAGGGACTTCTTGTCTCTTGCTGCTTTAAGGATCTTCTCTTTATCTTTGTAATTTGCAAGCTTCACTATTAGATGTCGAGGTGTTGAACGGTTTTTATTGATTTTAGGGGGGGATCTCTCTATTTCCTGGATCTGAATGCCTGTTTCCCTTCCCAGATTGGGAAAGTTTTCAGCTAGGATTTGTTCAAATACATATTCTGGCCCTCTGTCCCTTTCGGCGCCCTCGGGAACCCCAATTAAACGTAGGTTTTTCTTCCTTAGAGTGTCATTTATTTGCCTTAATCTGTCTTCATGGTCTTTTAATTGTCTGTAACTTTTTTCCTCAGTTTCCCTCTTTGCCATTAACTTGTCTTCTTTTTTTTTTTTATAAATTAATTTTTATTGGTGTTCAATTTACCAACATACAGAATAACACCCAGTGCTCATCCCGTCAAGTGTCCCCCTCAGTGCCCGTCACCCATTCACCCCCACCCCCCGCCCTCCTCCCCCTCCACCACCCCTAGTTCATTTCCCAGAGTTAGAAGTCTTTATGTTCTGTCTCCCTTTCTGATATTTCTCACACATTTCTTCTCCCTTCCCTTATATTCCCTTTCACTATTATTCATATTCCCCAAATGAATGAGAACATACACTGTCCTTCTCCGGTTACTGTGGCCAAGTTCAAAAAGGGTGTTGCCTGAGTTCTCCTCTGGGATTTTGATGGAATCTTGTCTCACATTTAGATCTTTCATCTATTTTGAGTTTATCTTTGTGTATGGTGCAAGAGAGTGGTCCAGTTTCATTCTTCTGCATGTGGATGTCCAATTTTCCCAGCACCATTTATTGAAGAGACTGTCTTTCTTCCAGTGGATCGTCTTTCCTCCTTTATCGTATATTAGTTGACCATAAAGTTCAGGGTCCACTTCTGGGTTCTCTATTCTGTTCCATTGATCTATGTGTCTGTTTTTGTGCCAGTACCACACTGTCTTGATGAACACAGCTTTGTAGTACAACCTGAAATCTGGCATTGTGATGCCCCCAGATATGGTTTTCTTTTTTAAAATTCCCCTGGCTGTTTGGGGTTTTTTCTGATTCCACACAAATCTTAAAATAATTTGTTCTAAGTCTCTGAAGAAAGTCCATGGTATTTTGATAGGGATTGCATTATACGTGTAAATTGCCCTGGGTAACATTGACATTTTCACAATATTAATTCTGCCAATCCATGAGCATGGAATATTTTTCCATCTCTTTGTGTCTTCCTCAATTTCTTTCAGAAGTGTTCTATAGTTTTTAGGGTATTTTTTGAGAACCATTTGAATGGTAAATGGTTCTCTAACCTTTTATTTTCAGGTTGTAGGTGTCCTTCTGTCTAAAATGAGTCTCTTGTAGACAGCAAATAGATGGGTCCTGCTTTTTTATCCAGTCTGAAACCCTGCGCCTTTTGATGGGGTCATTAAGCCCATTCACGTTCAGAGTTACTATTGACAGATATGAGTTTAGTGTCATCATGATATCTATTTAGTCCTTGTTTTTGTGGATTGTTCCACTGAACTTCTTCTTAAAGGGGAGTTTTAAGAGTCCCCCTTAAAATTTCTTGCAGAGCTGGTTTGGAGGTCACATATTCTTTCAGTTCCTGCCTGTCTTGGAAGCTCTTTATCTCTCCTTCCATTTTGAATGAGAGCCTTGCTGGATAAAGTATTCTTGGTTGCAGGTTCTTCTCATTTAGGACCCTGAATATATCCTGCCAGCCCTTTCTGGCCTGCCAGGTCTCTGTGGAGAGGTCTGCTGTTACCCTAATATTCCTCCCCATGAAAGTCAGGGACTTCTTGTCTCTTGCTGCTTTAAGGATCTTCTCTTTATCTTTGGAATTTGCAAGCTTCACTATTAGATGTCGAGGTGTTGAACGGTTTTTATTGATTTTAGGGGGGGATCTCTCTATTTCCTGGATCTGAATGCCAGTTTCCCTTCCCAGATTGGGAAAGTTTTCAGCTAGGATTTGTTCAAATACATATTCTGGCCCTCTGGCCCTTTCGGCGCCCTCGGGAACCCCAATTAAACGTAGGTTTTTCCTCCTTAGAGTGTCATTTATTTGCCTTAATCTGTCTTCATGGTTCTTTAATTGTTTATCTCTTTTTTCCTCAGTTTCCCTCCTTGCCATCAACTTGTCTTCTATGTCACTCACTCGTTCTTCCACCTCGTTAACCCTCGTCGTTAGGACTTCTAGTTTGGATTGCATCTCATTCAATTGATTTTTAATTTCTGCCTGATTGGATCTAAATTCTGCAGTCATGAAGTCTCGTGAGTCCTTAATGCTTTTTTCTAGAGCCACCAGTAGCTGTAGAATAGTGCTTCTGAATTGGCTTTCTGACATTGAAGTGTAATCCAGATTCTGTAACTCTGTGGGAGAGAGGGCTGTTTCTGATTCTTTCTTTTGAGGTGAGGTTTTCCTTCTAGTCATTTTGCTCAGTGCAGAGTGGCCAAAAACAAGTTGTATTGGAACACGGGGGAGTATCACTGGTCCGTCTAGCTGGTCTTCTGGGGGAGGGGCCTGCTGTGCTGATTCTCAGGTGTTAGCACTTGGGGGAGCTGCTCTGCCCCTGCCTGCTGCAGGGCTCAGCGGGGGTTGTTCACCCCGTGGGGCCCCGGGAGGATCAGCCGCAGTTGCTATGGCAACTCTGGAAGCCTGGATTCAGCCTCCACAGGAACAACGGGGCTCGGGGCTCTCGGTTCTCCGTCTGCAGGGCCTGGAGGCTCCGGGGCGGGGCCGCTGATCTGCTCAGCTCGGGGCAGGAGCGTCCTCGCTGTCCTGGGCCCTCCCGGCCTCTGCCTGTCCCAGGGGGAGGCGGGATCCTGGGCTGTGTCCCGGCGCCCTGTGCTCCGGGGCCTGCGCTGTTGGATTCGCGCTCCCGCCCCGCAGCTCCCTCCCTGGAGCCGCTCCCGAGCCCCTCCGAGCTGCTCCGGTCGGTCCCGCCGTGCGCGCTGCAGCCCTTAGGGAGCTCGGCGCACTCTCCTGGCTCGCAGGTGTCTGTTAGTGTCCCCGGGAGCCCGAGGGCATCCCCGCCCTCCTGGGTCCTGCTCCAACTCCCTGCGAGCCCCTTTCCGCCCGCCCGGGAAGGTTGGTGCAGCTCCTGCTCCTCCGGGACGGGGCTCTCCTGTCCTGGGGACACTCGCCCCGGCCTCAGCCCGGCTCCTCGCGGTGCCCCTCCCCCTCCGAGGCCTTTTGTTTCTTTATTTCTTTTTCCCCGTCTTCCTACCTTGATAGAAGCGCGAACTCTTCTCACTGTAGCGTTCCAGCTGGTCTCTCTTTACATCTCAGGCCGAATTCGTAGATTTTCAGGATGATTTGAAGGTTATCTAGGTAATTTGGTGGGGACAGGTGATTTGGGGACCCTGCTCTTCCGCCATCTTGCCCCTCCCCCCCTAACTTGTCTTCTATGTCACTCACTCGTTCTTCCACCTCGTTAACCCTCGTCGTTAGGACTTCTAGTTTGGATTGCATCTCATTCAATTGATTTTTAATTTCTGCCTGATTGGATCTAAATTCTGCAGTCATGAAGTCTCGTGAGGCCTTAATGCTTTTTTCCAGAGCCACCAGTAGCTGTATAATGGTGCTTCTGAATTGGCTTTCTGACATTGAAGTGTAATCCAGATTTTGTAACTCTGTGGGAAAGAGGGCTGTTTCTGATTCTTTCTTTTGAGGTGAGGTTTTCCTTCTAGTCATTTTGCTCAGTGCAGAGTGGCCAGAAACAAGTTGTATTGGAACACGGGGGAGTATCACTGGTCCGTCCAGCTGGTCTTCTGGGGGAGGGGCCTGTTGCGTTGATTCTCAGGTGTTAGCACTTGGGGGAGCTGCTCTGCCCCTGCCTGCTGCAGGGCTCTGCGGGGGTTGTTTACCCCGCCAGGCCCCAGGAGGAACAGCAGCAGTTGCTATGGCAACTCTGGAAGCCTGGATTCAGCCTCCGCAGGAACTACGGGGCTCGGGGCTCTCGGTTCTCCGTCCGCAGGGCCTGGAGGCTCCGGGGCGGGGCCGCTGATCTGCTCAGCTCGGGGCAGGAGCGTCCTCGCTGTCTCGGGCCCTCCCGGCCTCTGCCTGTCCCGGGGGAGGCCGGATCCTGGGCTGTGTCCCGGCGCCCTGTGCTCCGGGGCCTGCGCTGTTGGATTCGCGCTCCCGCCCCGCAGCCCCCTCCGCGGAGCCGCCGCCGAGCCCCTCCGAGCTGCTCCGGTCCCCGCTCGTGCGCGCTGCAGCCCTTAGGGAGCTCGGCGCACTCTCCCGGGGCGCAGGTGTCTGTTAGTGTCCCCGGGAGCCCGAGGGCATCCCCGCCCTCCTGGGTCCTGCTCCAACTCCCTGCGGGCCCCTTTCCCCCCGGGAAGGTTGGTGCAGCTCCTGCTCCTCCGGGACGGGGCTCTCCTGTCCTGGGGACACTCGCCCCGGCCTCAGCCCGGCTCCTCGCGGGCCCCTCCCCCTCGGAGGCCTTTTGTTCCTTTATTTCTTTTTCCCCGTCTTCCTACCTGATAGAAGCGCGAACTCTTCTCACTGTAGCATTCCAGCTGGTCTCTCTTTACATCTCAGGCCGAATTCGTAGATTTTCAGGATGGTTTGAAGGTTATCTAGGTAATTTGGTGGGGACAGGTGATTTGGGGACCCTGCTCTTCCGCCATCTTGCCCCTC
>NW_026574710.1:0-6009 GCF_905146905.1 Nyctereutes procyonoides | reverse complement strand
GTCTTTTTTTTTCATAATTGAAATTTAGTTTATTCATTTTTTTATTATAAATTAATTTTTATTGGTGTTCAATTTACCAACATACAGAATAACACCCAGTGCTCATCCCGTCAAGTGTCCCCCTCCGTGCCCGTCACCCATTCACCCCCACCCCCCGCCCTCCTCCCCTTCCACCACCCCTAGTTCATTTCCCAGAGTTAGAAGTCTTTATGTTCTGTGTCCCTTTCTGATATCTCCCACACATTTCTTCTCCCTTCCCTTATATTCCCCTTCACTATTATTCATATTCCCCAAATGAAGTGAGAACATACACTGTTTGTCCTTCTCCGATTGACTTACTTCACTCAGCATAATACCCTCCAGTTCCATCCACGTTGAAGCAAATGGTGGGTATTTGTTGTTTCTAATGGCTGAGTAATATTCCATTGTATACATAAACCACATCTTCTTTATCCATTCATCTTTCGATGGGCACCGAGGCTCCTTCCACAGTTTGGCTATTGTGGACATGGCTGCTAGAAACATCGGGGTGCAGGTGCCCCGGCGTTTCATTGCATCTGAATCTTCGGGGTAAATCCCTAACAGTGCAATTGCTGGGTCGTAGGGCAGGTCTATTTTTAATTCTTTGAGGAACCTCCACACAGTTTTCCAGAGTGGCTGCACCAGTTCACATTCCCACCAACAGTGTAAGAGGGTTCCCTTTTCTCCGCATCCTCTCCAACATTTGTTGTTTCCTGCCTTGTTAATTTTCCCCATTCTCACTGGTGTGAGGTGGTATCTCATTGTGGTTTTGATTTGTATTTCCCTGATGGCAAGTGATGCAGAGCATTTTCTCATGTGCATGTTGGCCATGTCTATGTCTTCCTCTGTGAGATTTCTCTTCATGTCTTTTGCCCATTTCATGATTGGATTGTTTGTTTCTTTGGTGTTGAGTTTAATAAGTTCTTTATAGATTTTGGAAACTAGCCCTTTATCTGATATGTTATTTGCAAATATCTTCTCCCATTCTGTAGGTTGTCTTTGAGTTTTGTTGACTGTATCCTTTGCTGTGCAAAAGCTTCTTATCTTGATGAAGTCCCAATAGTTCATTTTTGCTTTTGTTTCTTTTGTTTTCGTGGATGTATCTTGCAAGAAGTTACTGTGGCCAAGTTCAAAAAGGGTGTTGCCTGTGTTCTCCTCTAGGATTTTGATGGAGTCTTGTCTCACATTTAAATCTTTCATCCATTTTGAGTTTATCTTTGTGTATGGTGCAAGAGAGTGGTCTAGTTTCATTCTTCTGCATGTGGATGACCAATTTTCCCAGCACCATTTATTGAAGAGACTGTCTTTCTTCCAGTGGATCGTCTTTCCTCCTTTGTCGAATATTAGTTGACCATAAAGTTCAGGGTCCATTTCTGGATTCTCTATTCTGTTCCATTGGTCTATGTGTCTGTTTTTGTGCCAGTACCACACTGTCTTGATGACCACAGCTTTGTAGTACAACCTGAAATCTGGCATTGTGATGCCCCCAGCTATGGTTTTCTTTTTTAAAATTCCCCTGGCTATTCGGGGTCTTTTCTGATTCCACACAAATCTTAAAATAATTTGTTCTAAGTCTCTGAAGAAAGTCCATGGTATTTTGATAGGGATTGCATTGAACGTGTAAATTGCCCTGGGTAGCATTGACATTTTCACAATATTAATTCTGCCAATCCATGAGCATGGAATATTTTTCCATCTCTTTGTGTCTTCCTCAATTTCTTTCAGAAGTGTTCTATAGTTTTTAGGGTATAGATCCTTTACCTCTTTGGTTAGGTTTATTCCTAGGTATCTTATGCTTTTGGGTGCAATTGTAAATGGGATTGACTCCTTAATTTCTCTTTCTTCAGTCTCATTGTTAGTGTATAGGAATGCCATTGATTTCTGGGCATTGATTTTGTATCCTGCCACGCTACCAAATTGCTGTATGAGTTCTAGCAATCTTGGGGTGGAGGCTTTTGGGTTTTCTATGTAGAGTATCATGTCATCGGCGAAGAGGGAGAGTTTGACTTCTTCTTTGCCAATTTGAATGCCTTTAATGTCTTTTTGTTGTCTGATTGCTGAGGCTAGGACTTCCAATACTATGTTGAATAGCAGTGGTGAGAGTGGACATCCCTGTCTGGTTCCTGATCTTAGGGGAAAGGCTCCCAGTGCTTCCCCATTGAGAATGATATTTGCTGTGGGCTTTTCGTAGATGGCTTTTAAGATATCGAGGAAAGTTCCCTCTATCCCTACACTCTGAAGAGTTTTGATCAGGAATGGATGCTGTATTTTGTCAAATGCTTTCTCTGCATCTAATGAGAGGATCATATGGTTCTTGGTTTTTCTCTTGCTGATATGATGAATCACATTGATTGTTTTACGAGTGTTGAACCAGCCTTGCATCCCGGGGATAAATCCTACTTGGTCATGGTGAATAATTTTCTTAATGTGTTGTTGGATCCTATTGGCTAGTATCTTGTTGAGAATTTTTGCATCCATGTTCATCAGGGATATTGGTCTGTAATTCTCCTTTTTGGTGGGGTCTTTGTCTGGTTTTGGAATTAAGGTGATGCTGGCCTCATAGAATGAGTTTGGAAGTACTCCATCTCTTTCTATCTTTCCAAACAGCTTTAGTAGAATAGGTATGATTTCTTCTTTAAACGTTTGATAGAATTCCCCTGGGAAGCCATCTGGCCCTGGACTCTTGTGTCTTGGGAGGTTTTTGATGACTGCTTCAATTTCCTCCCTGGTTATTGGCCTGTTCAGGTTTTCTATTTCTTCCTGCTCCAGTTTTGGTAGTTTGTGGCTTTCCAGGAATGCGTCCATTTCTTCTAGATTGCCTAATTTATTGGCGTAGAGCTGTTCATAATATGTTTTTAAAATCGTTTGTATTTCCTTGGTGTTGGTAGTGATCTCTCCTTTCTCATTCATGATTTTATTAATTTGAGTCTTCTCTCTCTTCTTTTTAATAAGGTTGGCTAATGGTTTATCTATCTTATTAATTCTTTCAAAGAACCAACTCCTGGTTCTATTGATCTGTTCCACAGTTCTTCTGGTCTCAATTTCGTTGAGTTCTGCTCGAATTTTAATTAACTCTCTTCTTCTGCTGGGCGTCGGGTCGATTTGCTGCTTCTTCTCTAGCTCCTTTATGTGTAAGGTTAGCTTTTGTATTTGAGTTCTTTCCAGTTTTTGAATGGATGCTTGTATTGCGATGTATTTCCCCCTCAGGACTGCTTTTGCTGCATCCCAAAGATTTTGAACAGTTGTATCTTCATTCTCATTAGTTTCCATGAATCTTTTTAATTCTTCCTTAATTTCCTGGTTGACCCTTTTATCTTTTAGCAGGATGGTCCTTAACCTCCACGTGTTTGAGGTCCTTCCAAACTTCTTCTTGTGATTGAGTTCTAATTTCAAGGCGTTATGGTCTGAGAATATGCAGGGGACGATCCCAATCTTTTGGTATCGGTTCAGACCTGATTTGTGACCCAGTATGTGGTCTATTCTGGAAAAAGTTCCATGTGCACTTGAGAAGAATGTGTATTCAGTTGAGTTTGGATGTAAAGTTCTGTAGATATCTGTGAAATCTATCTGGTCCAGTGTATCATTTAAAGCTCTCGTTTCTTTGGAGATGTTGTGTTTAGAAGACCTATCGAGGGTAGAGAGAGCTAGATTGAAGTCACCAAGTATAAGTGTATTATTATCTAAGTATTTCTTCACTTTGGTTAATAATTCGTTTAAGTATTTGGCAGCTCCCACATTCGGGGCATATATATTGAGGATTGTTAAGTCCTCTTGTTGGTTAGATCCTTTAAGTATGATATAGTGTCCCTCTTCATCTCTCACTACAGTCTTCGGAGTGAATTTTAGTTTATCTGATATAAGGATGGCTACCCCTGCTTTCTTTTGAGAACCATTTGAATGGTAAATGATTCTCCAACCTTTTATTTTCAGGTTGTAGGTGTCCTTCTGTCTAAAATGAGTCTCTTGTAGACAGCAAATAGATGGGTCCTGCTTTTTTATCCAGTCTGAAACCCTGCGCCTTTTGATGGGGTCATTAAGCCCGTTCACGTTCAGAGTTACTATTGACAGATATGAGTTTAGTGTCATCATGATATCTATTCAGTCCTTGTTTTTGTGGATTGTTCCACTGAACTTCTTCTTAAAGGGGAATTTTAAGAGTCCCCCTTAAAATTTCTTGCAGAGCTGGTTTGGAGGTCACATATTCTTTCAGTTCCTGCCTGTCTTGGAAGCTCTTTATCTCTCCTTCCATTTTGAATGAGAGCCTTGCTGGATAGAGTATTCTTGGTTGCATGTTCTTCTCATTTAGGACCCTGAATATATCCTGCCAGCCCTTTCTGGCCTGCCACGTCTCTGTGGAGAGGTCTGCTGTTACCCTAATATTCCTCCCCATGAAAGTCAGGGACTTCTTGTCTCTTGCTGCTTTAAGGATCTTCTCTTTATCTTTGGAATTTGCAAGCTTCACTATTAGATGTCGAGGTGTTGAACGGTTTTTATTGATTTTAGGGGGGGATCTCTCTATTTCCTGGATCTGAATGCCTGTTTCCCTTCCCAGATTGGGAAAGTTTTCAGCTAGGATTTGTTCAAATACATATTCTGGCCCTCTGTCCCTTTCGGCGCCCTCGGGAACCCCAATTAAACGTAGGTTTTTCTTCCTTAGGTTGTCATTTAATTCCCTTAATCTGTCTTCATGGTCCTTTAATTGTTTGTCTCTTTTTTCCTCAGTTTCCCTCTTTGCCATTAACTTGTCTTCTATGTCACTCACTCGTTCTTCCACCTCGTTAACCCTCGTCGTTAGGACTTCTAGTTTGGATTGCATCTCATTCAGTTGATTTTTAATTTCTGCCTGATTGGATCTAAATTCTGCAGTCATGAAGTCTCGTGAGTCCTTAATGCTTTTTTCTAGAGCCACCAGTAGCTGTAGAATAGTGCTTCTGAATTGGCTTTCTGACATTGAATTGTAATCCAGATTTTGTAGCTCTGTGGGAGAGAGGGCTGTTTCTGATTCTTTCTTTTGAGGTGAGGTTTTCCTTCTAGTCATTTTGCTCAGTGCAGAGTGGCCAAAAACAAGTTGTATTGGAACACGGGGGAGTATCACTGGTCCGTCCAGCTGGTCTTCTGGGGGAGGGGCCTGCTGTGCTGATTTTCAGGTGTTAGCACTTGGGGGAGCTGCTCTGCCCCTGCCTGCTGCAGAGCTCAGTGGGGGTTGTTTACCCCGTGGGGCCCCAGGAGGAACAGTTGCAGTTGCTATGGCAACTCTGGACGCCTGGATTCAGCCTCCGCAGGAACTACGAGCTCGGGGCTCTCGTTTCTCTGTCCGCAGGGCCTGGAGGCTCCGGGGCGGGGCCGCTGATCTGCTCAGCTCGGGGCAGGAGCGTCCTCGCTGTCCTGGGCTCTCCCGGCCTCTGCCTGTCCCGGGGAGGCCGGATCCTGGGCTGTGTCCCGGCGCCCTGTGCTCCGGGGCCTGCGCTGTTGGATTCGCGCTCCCGCCCCGCAGCCCCCTCCGCGGAGCCGCCGCCCAAGCCCCTCCGAGCTGCTCCGGCCATTCCGTGCGCGCTGCAGCCCTTAGGGAGCTCGGCGCACTGTCCCGGGGCGCAGGTGTCTGTTAGTGTCCCCGGGAGCCCGAGGGCATCCCCGCCCTCCTGGGTCCTGCTCCAACTCCCTGCGAGCCCCTTTCCGCCCGGGAAGGTTGGTGCAGCTCCTGCTCCTCCGGGATGGGGCTCTCCTGTCCTGGGGACACTCGCCCCGGCCTCAGCCCGGCTCCTCGTGGGGCCCCTCCCCTTTGGATGGCTCTTGTTTCTTTATTTTTTTTTCCCCGTCTTCCTGCCTTGATAGAAGCGCGAAGTCTTCTCACCGTAGCGTTCCAGCTGGTCTCTCTTTAAATCTCAGGCCGAATTCGTAGATTTTCAGGATGATTTGAAGGTTATCTAGGTAATTTGTTGGGGACAGGTGATTTGGGGACCCTGCTCTTCCGCCATCTTGCCCCTCCCG
>NW_026574709.1:0-5994 GCF_905146905.1 Nyctereutes procyonoides | reverse complement strand
TTTTTTTATTTTATTATTATTTTTTTATATTAATTTTTATTGGTGTTCAATTTACCAACATACAGAATAACACCCAGTGCTCATCCCGTCAAGTGTCCCCCTCCATGCCCGTCACCCATTCACCCCCACCCCCCGCCCTCCTCCCCTTCCACCACCCCTAGTTCATTTCCCAGAGTTAGAAGTCTTATGTTCTGTGTCCCTTTCTGATATCTCCCACACATTTCTTCTCCCTTCCCTTATATTCCCCTTCACTATTATTCATATTCCCCAAATGAGTGAGAACATACACTGTTTGTCCTTCTCCGATTGACTTACTTCACTCAGCATAATACCCTCCAGTTCCATCCACGATGAAGCAAATGGTGGGTATTTGTTGTTTCTAATGGCTGAGTAATATTCCATTGTATACATAAACCACATCTTCTTTATCCATTCATCTTTCGATGGGCACCGAGGCTCCTTCCACAGTTTGGCTATTGTGGACATGGCTGCTAGAAACATCGGGGTGCAGGTGCCCCGGCGTTTCATTGCATCTGAATCTTCGGGGTAAATCCCTAACAGTGCAATTGCTGGGTCGTAGGGCAGGTCTATTTTTAATTCTTTGAGGAACCTCCACACAGTTTTCCAGAGTGGCTGCACCAGTTCACATTCCCACCAACAGTGTAAGAGGGTTCCCTTTTCTCTGCATCCTCTCCAACATTTGTTGTTTCCTGCCTTATTAATTTTCCCCATTCTCACTGGTGTGAGGTGGTATCTCATTGTGGTTTTGATTTGTATTTCCCTGATGGCAAGTGATGCAGAGCATTTTCTCATGTGCATGTTGGCCATGTCTATGTCTTCCTCTGTGAGATTTCTCTTCATGTCTTTTGCCCATTTCATGATTGGATTGTTTGTTTCTTTGGTGTTGAGTTTAATAAGTTCTTTATAGATTTTGGAAACTAGCCCTTTATCTGATATGTTATTTGCAAATATCTTCTCCCATTCTGTAGGTTGTCATTGAGTTTTGTTGACTGTATCCTTTGCTGTGCAAAAGCTTCTTATCTTGATGAAGTCCCAATAGTTCATTTTTGCTTTTGTTTCTTTTGTTTTCGTGGATGTATCTTGCAAGAAGTTACTGTGGCCAAGTTCAAAAAGGGTGTTGCCTGTGTTCTCCTCTAGGATTTTGATGGAGTCTTGTCTCACATTTAAATCTTTCATCCATTTTGAGTTTATCTTTGTGTATGGTGCAAGAGAGTGGTCTAGTTTCATTCTTCTGCATGTGGATGACCAATTTTCCCAGCACCATTTATTGAAGAGACTGTCTTTCTTCCAGTGGATCGTCTTTCCTCCTTTGTCGAATATTAGTTGACCATAAAGTTCAGGGTCCACTTCTGGGTTCTCTATTCTGTTCCATTGGTCTATGTGTCTGTTTTTGTGCCAGTACCACACTGTCATGATGACCACAGCTTTGTAGTACAACCTGAAATCTGGCATTGTGATGCCCCCAGCTATGGTTTTCTTTTTTAAAATTCCCCTGGCTATTCGGGGTCTTTTCTGATTCCACACAAATCTTAAAATAATTTGTTCTAAGTCTCTGAAAAAAGTCCATGGTATTTTGATAGGGATTGCATTGAACGTGTAAATTGCCCTGGGTAACATTGACATTTTCACAATATTAATTCTGCCAATCCATGAGCATGGAATATTTTTCCATCTCTTTGTGTCTTCCTCAATTTCTTTCAGAAGTGTTCTATAGTTTTTAGGGTATAGATCCTTTACCTCTTTGGTTAGGTTTATTCCTAGGTATCTTATGCTTTTGGGTGCAATTGTAAATGGGATTGACTCCTTAATTTCTCTTTCTTCAGTCTCATTGTTAGTGTATAGGAATGCCATTGATTTCTGGGCATTGATTTTGTATCCTGCCACGCTACCAAATTGCTGTATGAGTTCTAGCAATCTTGGGGTGGAGGCTTTTGGGTTTTCTATGTAGAGTATCATGTCATTGGCGAAGAGGGAGAGTTTGACTTCTTCTTTGCCAATTTGAATGCCTTTAATGTGTTTTTGTTGTCTGATTGCTGAGGCTAGGACTTCCAATACTATGTTGAATAGCAGTGGTGAGAGTGGACATCCCTGTCTGGTTCCTGATCTTAGGGGAAAGGCTCCCAGTGCTTCCCCATTGAGAATGATATTTGCTGTGGGCTTTTCGTAGATGGCTTTTAAGATATCGAGGAAAGTTCCCTCTATCCCTACACTCTGAAGAGTTTTGATCAGGAATGGATGCTGTATTTTGTCAAATGCTTTCTCTGCATCTAATGAGAGGATCATATGGTTCTTGGTTTTTCTCTTGCTGATATGATGAATCACATTGATTGTTTTACGAGTGTTGAACCAGCCTTGCATCCTGGGGATAAATCCTACTTGGTCATGGTGAATAATTTTCTTAATGTGTTGTTGGATCCTATTGGCTAGTATCTTGTTGAGAATTTTTGCATCCATGTTCATCAGGGATATTGGTCTGTACTTCTCCTTTTTGGTGGGGTCTTTGTCTGGTTTTGGAATTAAGGTGATGCTGGCCTCATAGAATGAGTTTGGAAGTACTCCATCTCTTTCTATCTTTCCAAACAGCTTTAGTAGAATAGGTATGATTTCTTCTTTAAACGTTTGATAGAATTCCCCTGGGAAGCCATCTGGCCATGGACTCTTGTGTCTTGGGAGGTTTTTGATGACTGCTTCAATTTCCTCCCTGGTTATTGGCCTGTTCAGGTTTTCTATTTCTTCCTGCTCCAGTTTTGGTAGTTTGTGGCTTTCCAGGAATGCGTCCATTTCTTCTAGATTGCCTAATTTATTGGCGTAGAGCTGTTCATAATATGTTTTTAAAATCGTTTGTATTTCCTTGGTGTTGGTAGTGATCTCTCCTTTCTCATTCATGATTTTCTTAATTTGAGTCTTCTCTCTCTTCTTTTTAATAAGGTTGGCTAATGGTTTATCTATCTTATTAATTCTTTCAAAGAACCAACTCCTGGTTCTATTGATCTGTTCCACAGTTCTTCTGGTCTCAATTTCGTTGAGTTCTGCTCGAATTTTAATTAACTCTCTTCTTCTGCTGGGCGTCGGGTCGATTTGCTGCTTCTTCTCTAGCTCCTTTATGTGTAAGGTTAGCTTTTGTATTTGAGTTCTTTCCAGTTTTTGAATGGATGCTTGTATTGTGATGTATTTCCCCCTCAGGACTGCTTTTGCTGCATCCCAAAGATTTTGAACAGTTGTATCTTCATTCTCATTAGTTTCCATGAATCTTTTTAATTCTTCCTTAATTTCCTGGTTGACCCTTTTATCTTTTAGCAGGATGGTCCTTAACCTCCACGTGTTTGAGGTCCTTCCAAACTTCTTCTTGTGATTGAGTTCTAATTTCAAGGCGTTATGGTCTGAGAATATGCAGGGGACGATCCCAATCTTTTGGTATCGGTTCAGACCCGATTTGTGACCCAGTATGTGGTCTATTCTGGAAAAAGTTCCATGTGCACTTGAGAAGAATGTGTATTCAGTTGAGTTTGGATGTAAAGTTCTGTAGATATCTGTGAAATCTATCTGGTCCAGTGTATCATTTAAAGCTCTCGTTTCTTTGGAGATGTTGTGTTTAGAAGACCTATCAAGGGTAGAGAGAGCTAGATTGAAGTCACCAAGTATAAGTGTATTATTATCTAAGTATTTCTTCACTTTGGTTAATAATTCGTTTAAGTATTTGGCAGCTCCCACATTCGGGGCATATATATTGAGGATTCTTAAGTCCTCTTGTTGGATAGATCCTTTAAGTATGATATAGTGTCCCTCTTCGTCTCTCACTACTGTCTTCGGAGTGAATTTTAGTTTATCTGATATAAGGATGGCTACCCCTGCTTTCTTTTGAGAACCATTTGAATGGTAAATGGTTCTCCAACCTTTTATTTTCAGGTTGTAGGTGTCCTTCTGTCTAAAATGAGTCTCTTGTAGACAGCAAATAGATGGGTTCTGCTTTTTTATCCAGTCTGAAACTCTGCGCCTTTTGATGGGGTCATTAAGCCCATTCACGTTCAGAGTTACTATTGACAGATATGAGTTTAGTGTCATCATGATATCTATTTAGTCCTTGTTTTTGTGGATTGTTCCACTGAACTTCTTCTTAAAGGGGAATTTTAAGAGTCCCCCTTAAAATTTCTTGCAGAGCTGGTTTGGAGGTCACATATTCTTTCAGTTCCTGCCTGTCTTGGAAGCTCTTTATCTCTCCTTCCATTTTGAGTGAGAGCCTTGCTGGATAAAGTATTCTTGGTTGCATGTTCTTCTCATTTAGGACCCTGAATATATCTTGCCAGCCCTTTCTGGCCTGCCAGGGCTCTGTGGAGAGGTCTGCTGTTACCCTAATATTCCTCCCCATGAAAGTCAGGGACTTCTTGTCTCTTGCTGCTTTAAGGATCTTCTCTTTATCTTTGGAATTTGCAAGCTTCACTATTAGATGTCGAGGTGTTGAACGGTTTTTATTGATTTTAGGGGGGGATCTCTCTATTTCCTGGATCTGAATGCCTGTTTCCCTTCCCAGATTGGGAAAGTTTTCAGCTAGGATTTGTTCAAATACATATTCTGGCCCTCTGTCCCTTTCGGCGCCCTCGGGAACCCCAATTAAGGGTAGGTTTTTCTTCCTTAGAGTGTCATTTATTTCCCTTAATCTGTCTTCATGGTTCTTTAATTGTTTATCTCTTTTTTCCTCAGTTTCCCTCTTTGCCATTAACTTGTCTTCTATGTCACTCACTCGTTCTTCCACCTCGTTAACCCTCGTCGTTAGGACTTCTAGTTTGGATTGCATCTCATTCAGTTGATTTTTAATTTCTGCCTGATTGGATCTAAATTCTGCAGTCATGAAGTCTCGTGAGTCCTTAATGCTTTTTTCTAGAGCCACCAGTAGCTGTATAATAGTGCTTCTGAATTGGCTTTCTGACATTGAAGTGTAATCCAGATTTTGTAACTCTGTGGGAGAGAGGGCTGTTTCTGATTCTTTCTTTTGAGGTGAGGTTTTCCTTCTAGTCATTTTGCTCAGTGCAGAGTGGCCAAAAACAAGTTGTATTGGAACACGGGGGAGTATCACTGGTCCGTCCAGCTGGTCTTCTGGGGGAGGGGCCTGCTGTGCTGATTTTCAGGTGTTAGCACTTGGGGGAGCTGCTCTGCCCCTGCCTGCTGCAGGGCTCAGCGGGGGTTGTTTACCCCGTGGGGCCCCAGGAGGAACAGCCGCAGTTGCTATGGCAACTCTGGAAGCCTGGATTCAGCCTCTGCAGGAACTACGGGGCTCGGGGCTCTCAGTTCTCCGTCCGCAGGGCCTGGAGGCTCCGGGGCGGGGCCGCTGATCTGCTCAGCTCGGGGCAGGAGCGTCCTTGCTGTCCTGGGCCCTCCCGGCCTCTGCCTGTCCCGGGGGGAGGCCGGATCCTGGGCTGTGTCCCGGCGCCCTGTGCTCCGGGGCCTGTGTTGTTGGATTTGCGCTCCCGCCCCGCAGCCCCCTCCCTGGAGCCGCTCCTGAGCCCCACCGAGCTGCTCCGTTCGGTCCCTCCGTGCGCGCTGCAGCCCTTAGGGAGCTCGGAGCACTCTCCCGGGGCGCAGGTGTCTGTTAGTGTCCCCGGGAGCCCGAGGGCATCCCCGCCCTCCTGGGTCCTGCTCTAACTCCCTGCGGGCCCCTTTCCGCCCGTCCGGGAAGGTTGGTGCAGCTCCTGCTCCTCCGGGACGGGGCTCTCCTGTCCTGGGGACACTCGCCCCGGCCTCAGCCCGGCTCCTCCGGGGCCCCTCCCCCTCGGAGGCCTTTTGTTCCTTTATTTCTTTTCCCCCGTCTTCCTACCTTGATGGAAGCGCGGACTCTTCTCACTGTAGCATTCCAGCTGGTCTCTCTTTAAATCTCAGGCCGAATTCGTAGATTTTCAGGATGGTTTGAAGGTTATCTAGGTAACTTGGTGGGGACAGGTGATTTGGGGACCCTACTCCTCCGCCATCTTGCCCTCCTCC
>NW_026574708.1:0-5985 GCF_905146905.1 Nyctereutes procyonoides | reverse complement strand
GGAGGAGGGGCAAGATGGCGGAAGAGCAGGGTCCCCGAGTCACCTGTCCCCACCAAATTACCTAGATAACCTTCAAACCATCCTGAAAATCTACAAATTCGGCCTGAGATGTAAAGAGAGACCAGCTGGAACGCTATAGTGAGGAGAGTTCGCGCTTCTATCAAGGTAGGAAGACGGGGAAAAAGAAATAAAGGAACAAAAGGCCTCCGAGGGGGAGGGGCCCCGCGAGGAGCCGGGCTGAGGCCGGGGCGAGTGTCCCCAGGACAGGAGAGCCCCGTCCCGGAGGAGCAGGAGCTGCACCAACCTTCCCGGGCGGGCGGCAAGGGGCTCGCAGGGAGTTGGAGCAGGACCCAGGAGGGCGGGGATGCCCTCGGGCTCCCGGGGACACTAACAGACACCTGCGCCCCGGGAGAGTGCGCCGAGCTCCCTAAGGGCTGCAGCGCGCACGGCGGGACCGACCGGAGCAGCTCGGAGGGGCTCGGGAGGCGGCTCCGCGGAGGGGGCTGCGGGGCGGGAGCGCGAATCCAACAGCGCAGACCCCGGAGCACAGGGCGCCGGGACACAGCCCAGGATCCGGCCTCCCCCGGGACAGGCAGAGGCCGGGAGGGCCCAGGACAGCGAGGACGCTCCTGCCCCGAGCAGAGCAGATCAGCGGCCCCGCCCCGGAGCCTCCAGGCCCTGCGGACGGAGAGCCGAGAGCCCCGAGCCCCGTAGTTCCTGCGGAGGCTGAATCCAGGCTTCCAGAGTTGCCGTAGCCACTGGGGCTGTTCCTCCTGGGGCCCCACGGGGTAAACAACCCCCGCTGAGCCCGGCAGCAGGCAGGGGCAGAGCAGCTCCCCCAAGTGCTAATACCTGAAAATCAGCACAGCAGGCCCCTCCCCCAGAAGACCAGCTGGACGGACCAGTGATACTCCCCCGTGTTCCAATACAACTTGTTTTTGGCCACTCTGCACTGAGCAAAATGACTAGAAGGAAAACCTCACTTCAAAAGAAAGAATCAGAAACAGCCCTCTTCCCACAGAGTTACAAAATCTGGATTACACTCCAATGTCAGAAAGCCAATTCAGAAGCACCATTATACAGCTACTGGTGGCTCTAGAAAAAAGCATTAAGGCCTCACGAGACTTCATGACTGCAGAATTTAGATCCAATCAGGCAGAAATTAAAAATCAATTGAATGAGATGCAATCCAAACTAGAAGTCCTAACGACGAGGGTTAACGAGGTGGAAGAACGAGTGAGTGACATAGAAGACAAGTTAATGGCAAAGAGGGAAACTGAGGAAAAAAGAGACAATCAATTAAGGGACCATGAAGACAGATTAAGGCAAATAAATGACACTCTAAGGAAGAAAAACCTACGTTTAATTGGGGTTCCCGAGGGCGCCGAAAGGGACAGAGGGCCAGAATATGTATTTGAACAAATCCTAGCTGAAAACTTTGCCAATCTGGGAAGGGAAACAGGCATTCAGATCCAGGAAATAGAGAGATCCCCCCCTAAAATCAATAAAAACCGTTCAACACCTCGACATCTAATAGTGAAGCTTGCAAATTCCAAAGATAAAGAGAAGATCCTTAAAGCAGCAAGAGACAAGAAGTCCCTGACTTTCATGGGGAGGAATATTAGGGTAACGGCAGACCTCTCCACAGAGACCTGGCAGGCCAGAAAGGGCTGGCAGGATATATTCAGGGTCCTAAATGAGAAGAACATGCAACCAAGAATACTTTATCCAGCAAGGCTCTCATTCAAAATGGAAGGAGAGATAAAGAGCTTCCAAGACAGGCAGGAACTGAAAGAATATGTGACCTCCAAACCAGCTCTGCAAGAAATTTTAAGGGGGACTCTTAAAATTCCCCTTTAAGAAGAAGTTCAGTGGAACAATCCACAAAAACAAGGACTAAATAGATATCATGATGACACTAAACTCATATCTGTCAATAGTAACTCTGAACGTGAACGGGCTTAATGACCCCATCAAAAGGCGCAGGGTTTCAGACTGGATAAAAAAGCAGGACCCATCTATTTGCTGTCTACAAGAGACTCATTTTAGACAGAAGGACACCTACAACCTGAAAATAAAAGGTTGGAGAACCATTTACCATTCAAATGGTTCTCAAAAGAAAGCAGGGGTAGCCATCCTTATATCAGATAAACTAAAATTCACTCCGAAGACAGTAGTGAGAGATGAAGAGGGACACTATATCATACTTAAAGGATCTATCCAACAAGAGGACTTAACAATCCTCAATATATATGCCCCGAATGTGGGAGCTGCCAAATACTTAAACGAATTATTAACCAAAGTAAAGAAATACTTAGATAATAATACACTTATACTTGGTGACTTCAATCTAGCTCTCTCTACCCTTGATAGGTCTTCTAAACACAACATCTCCAAAGAAACGAGAGCTTTAAATGATACACTGGACCAGATAGATTTCACAGATATCTACAGAACTTTACATCCAAACTCAACTGAATACACATTCTTCTCAAGTGCACATGGAACTTTTTCCAGAATAGACCACATACTGGGTCACAAATCGGGTCTGAACCGATACCAAAAGATTGGGATCGTCCCCTGCATATTCTCAGACCACAACGCCTTGAAATTAGAACTCAATCACAAGAAGAAGTTTGGAAGGACCTCAAACACGTGGAGGTTAAGGACCATCCTGCTAAAAGATAAAAGGGTCAACCAGGAAATTAAGGAAGAATTAAAAAGATTCATGGAAACTAATGACAATGAAGATACAACTGTTCAAAATCTTTGGGATGCAGCAAAAGCAGTCCTGAGGGGGAAATACATCGCAATACAAGCATCCATTCAAAAACTGGAAAGAACTCAAATACAAAAGCTAACCTTACACATAAAGGAGCTAGAGAAGAAGCAGCAAATCGACCCGACGCCCAGCAGAAGAAGAGAGTTAATTAAGATTCGAGCAGAGCTCAACGAAATCGAGACCAGAAGAACTGTGGAACAGATCAACAAAACCAGGAGTTGGTTCTTTGAAAGAATTAATAAGATAGATAAACCATTAGCCAACCTTATTAAAAAGAAGAGAGAGAAGACTCAAATTAATAAAATCATGAATGAGAAAGGAGAGATCACTACCAACACCAAGGAAATACAAACGATTTTAAAAACATATTATGAACAGCTCTACGCCAATAAATTAGGCAATCTAGAAGAAATGGACGCATTCCTGGAAAGCCACAAACTACCAAAACTGGAGCAGGAAGAAATAGAAAACCTGAACAGGCCAATAACCAGGGAGGAAATTGAAGAAGTCATCAAAAACCTCCCAAGACACAAGAGTCCAGGGCCAGATGGCTTCCCAGGGGAATTCTATCAAACGTTTAAAGAAGAAATCATACCTATTCTACTAAAGCTGTTTGGAAAGATAGAAAGAGATGGAGTACTTCCAAATTCATTCTATGAGGCCAGCATCACCTTAATTCCAAAACCAGACAAAGACCCCACCAAAAAGGAGAATTACAGACCAATATCCCTGATGAACATGGATGCAAAAATTCTCAACAAGATACTAGCCAATAGGATCCAACAACACATTAAGAAAATTATTCACCATGACCAAGTAGGATTTATCCCTGAGATGCAAGGCTGGTTCAACACTCGGAAAACAATCAATGTGATTCATCATATCAGCAAGAGAAAAACCAAGAACCATATGATCCTCTCATTAGATGCAGAGAAAGCATTTGACAAAATACAGCATCCATTCCTGATCAAAACTCTTCAGAGTGTAGGGATAGAGGGAACTTTCCTCAGCATCTTAAAAGCCATCTACGAAAAGCCCACAGCAAATATCATTCTCAATGGGGAAGCACTGGGAGCCTTTCCCCTAAGATCAGGAACCAGACAGGGATGTCCACTCTCACCACTGCTATTCAACATAGTATTGGAAGTCCTAGCCTCAGCAATCAGACAACAAAAAGACATTAAAGGCATTCAAATTGGCAAAGAAGAAGTCAAACTCTCCCTCTTCGCCGATGACATGATACTCTACATAGAAAACCCAAAAGCCTCCACCCCAAGATTGCTAGAACTCATACAGCAATTTGGTAGCGTGGCAGGATACAAAATCAATGCCCAGAAATCAATGGCATTCCTATACACTAACAATGAGACTGAAGAAAGAGAAATTAAGGAGTCAATCCCATTTACAATTGCACCCAAAAGCATAAGATACCTAGGAATAAACCTAACCAAAGAGGTAAAGGATCTATACCCTAAAAACTATAGAACACTTCTGAAAGAAATTGAGGAAGACACAAAGAGATGGAAAAATATTCCATGCTCATGGATTGGCAGAATTAATATTGTGAAAATGTCAATGCTACCCAGGGCAATTTACACGTTCAATGCAATCCCTATCAAAATACCATGGACTTTTTTCAGAGACTTAGAACAAATTATTGTAAGATTTGTGTGGAATCAGAAAAGACCCCGAATAGCCAGGGGAATTTTAAAAAAGAAAACCATAGCTGGGGGCATCACAATGCCAGATTTCAGGTTGTACTACAAAGCTGTGGTCATCAAGACAGTGTGGTACTGGCACAAAAACAGACACATAGACCAATGGAACAGAATAGAGAATCCAGAAATGGACCCTGAACTTTATGGTCAACTAATTTTCGACAAAGGAGGAAAGACGATCCACTGGAAGAAAGACAATCTCTTCAATAAATGGTGCTGGGAAAATTGGTCATCCACATGCAGAAGAATGAAACTAGACCACTCTCTTGCACCATACACAAAGATAAACTCAAAATGGATGAAAGATTTAAATGTGAGACAAGACTCCATCAAAATCCTAGAGGAGAACACAGGCAACACCCTTTTTGAACTTGGCCACAGTAACTTCTTGCAAGATACATCCACGAAAACAAAAGAAACAAAAGCAAAAATGAACTATTGGGACTTCATCAAGATAAGAAGCTTTTGCACAGCAAAGGATACAGTCAACAAAACTCAAAGACAACCTACAGAATGGGAGAAGATATTTGCAAATAACATATCAGATAAAGGGCTAGTTTCCAAAATCTATAAAGAACTTATTAAACTCAACACCAAAGAAACAAACAATCCAATCATGAAATGGGCAAAAGACATGAAGAGAAATCTCACAGAGGAAGACATAGACATGGCCAACATGCACATGAGAAAATGCTCTGCATCACTTGCCATCAGGGAAATACAAATCAAAACCACAATGAGATACCACCTCACACCAGTGAGAATGGGGAAAATTAATAAGGCAGGAAACAACAAATGTTGGAGAGGATGTGGAGAAAAGGGAACCCTCTTACACTGTTGGTGGGAATGTGAACTGGTGCAGCCACTCTGGAAAACTGTGTGGAGGTTCCTCAAAGAATTAAAAATAGACCTGCCCTACGACCCAGCAATTGCACTGTTAGGGATTTACCCCGAAGATTCAGATGCAATGAAACGCCGGGGCACCTGCACCCCATAGTTTCTAGCAGCCATGTCCACAATAGCCAAACTGTGGAAGGAGCCTCGGTGTCCATCGAAGGATGAATGGATAAAGAAGATGTGGTTTATGTATACAATGGAATATTACTCAGCCATTAGAAACGACAAATACCCACCATTTGCTTCAACGTGGATGGAACTGGAGGGTATTATGCTGAGTGAAGTAAGTCAATCGGAGAAGGACAAACAGTGTATGTTCTCACTCATTTGGGGAATATGAATAATAGTGAAGGGGAATATAAGGGAAGGGAGAAGAAATGTGTGGGAGATATCAGAAAGGGACACAGAACATAAAGACTCCTAACTCTGGGAAACAAACTAGGGGTGGTGGAAGGGGAGGAGGGCGGGGGGTGGGGGTGAATGGGTGACGGGCACGGAGGGGGACACTTGACGGGATGAGCACTGGGTGTTATTCTGTATGTTGGTAAATTGAACACCAATAAAAATTAATTTATATATAAAAAAAAA
>NW_026574707.1:0-5984 GCF_905146905.1 Nyctereutes procyonoides | reverse complement strand
TTTTTTTTTTTTTTTTTTTATAAATTAATTTTTATTGGTGTTCAATTTACCAACATACAGAATAACACCCAGTGCTCATCCCGTCAAGTGTCCCCCTCCGTGCCCGTCACCCATTCACCCCCACCCCCCGCCCTCCTCCCCTTCCACCACCCCTAGTTCATTTCCCAGAGTTAGAAGTCTTTATGTTCTGTGTCCCTTTCTGATATCTCCCACACATTTCTTCTCCCTTCCCTTATATTCCCCTTCACTATTATTCATATTCCCCAAATGAGTGAGAACATACACTGTTTGTCCTTCTCCGATTGACTTACTTCACTCAGCATAATACCCTCCAGTTCCATCCACGTTGAAGCAAATGGTGGGTATTTGTCGTTTCTAATGGCTGAGTAATATTCCATTGTATACATAAACCACATCTTCTTTATCCATTCATCTTTCGATGGGCACCGAGGCTCCTTCCACAGTTTGGCTATTGTGGACATGGCTGCTAGAAACATCGGGGTGCAGGTGCCCCGGCGTTTCATTGCATCTGAATCTTCGGGGTAAATCCCTAACAGTGCAATTGCTGGGTCGTAGGGCAGGTCTATTTTTAATTCTTTGAGGAACCTCCACACAGTTTTCCAGAGTGGCTGCACCAGTTCACATTCCCACCAACAGTGTAAGAGTGTTCCCTTTTCTCCGCATCCTCTCCAACATTTGTTGTTTCCTGCCTTATTAATTTTCCCTATTCTCACTGGTGTGAGGTGGTATCTCATTGTGGTTTTGATTTGTATTTCCCTGATGGCAAGTGATGCAGAGCATTTTCTCATGTGCATGTTGGCCATGTCTATGTCTTCCTCTGTGAGATTTCTCTTCATGTCTTTTGCCCATTTCATGATTGGATTGTTTGTTTCTTTGGTGTTGAGTTTAAGAAGTTCTTTATAGATTTTGGAAACTAGCCCTTTATCTGATATGTTATTTGCAAATATCTTCTCCCATTCTGTAGGTTGTCTTTGAGTTTTGTTGACTGTATCCTTTGCTGTGCAAAAGCTTCTTATCTTGATGAAGTCCCAATAGTTCATTTTTGCTTTTGTTTCTTTTGTTTTCGTGGATGTATCTTGCAAGAAGTTACTGTGGCCAAGTTCAAAAAGGGTGTTGCCTGTGTTCTCCTCTAGGATTTTGATGGAGTCTTGTCTCACATTTAAATCTTTCATCCATTTTGAGTTTATCTTTGTGTATGGTGCAAGAGAGTGGTCTAGTTTCATTCTTCTGCATGTGGATGACCAATTTTCCCAGCACCATTTATTGAAGAGACTGTCTTTCTTCCAGTGGATCGTCTTTCCTCCTTTGTCGAATATTAGTTGACCATAAAGTTCAGGGTCCATTTCTGGATTCTCTATTCTGTTCCATTGGTCTATGTGTCTGTTTTTGTGCCAGTACCACACTGTCTTGATGACCACAGCTTTGTAGTACAACCTGAAATCTGGCATTGTGATGCCCCCAGCTATGGTTTTCTTTTTTAAAATTCCCCTGGCTATTCGGGGTCTTTTCTGATTCCACACAAATCTTAAAATAATTTGTTCTAAGTCTCTGAAGAAAGTCCATGGTATTTTGATAGGGATTGCATTGAACGTGTAAATTGCCCTGGGTAGCATTGACATTTTCACAATATTAATTCTGCCAATCCATGAGCATGGAATATTTTTCCATCTCTTTGTGTCTTCCTCAATTTCTTTCAGAAGTGTTCTATAGTTTTTAGGGTATAGATCCTTTACCTCTTTGGTTAGGTATATTCCTAGGTATCTTATGCTTTTGGGTGCAATTGTAAATGGGATTGACTCCTTAATTTCTCTTTCTTCAGTCTCATTGTTAGTGTATAGGAATGCCATTGATTTCTGGGCATTGATTTTGTATCCTGCCACGCTACCAAATTGCTGTATGAGTTCTAGCAATCTTGGGGTGGAGGCTTTTGGGTTTTCTATGTAGAGTATCATGTCATCGGCGAAGAGGGAGAGTTTGACTTCTTCTTTGTCAGTTTGAATGCCTTTAATGTCTTTTTGTTGTCTGATTGCTGAGGCTAGGACTTCCAATACTATGTTGAATAGCAGTGGTGAGAGTGGACATCCCTGTCTGGTTCCTGATCTTAGGGGAAAGGCTCCCAGTGCTTCCCCATTGAGAATGATATTTGCTGTGGGCTTTTCGTAGATGGCTTTTAAGATATCGAGGAAAGTTCCCTCTATCCCTACACTCTGAAGAGTTTTGATCAGGAATGGATGCTGTATTTTGTCAAATGCTTTCTCTGCATCTAATGAGAGGATCATATGGTTCTTGGTTTTTCTCTTGCTGATATGATGAATCACATTGATTGTTTTACGAGTGTTGAACCAGCCTTGCATCCCGGGGATAAATCCTACTTGGTCATGGTGAATAATTTTCTTAATGTGTTGTTGGATCCTATTGGCTAGTATCTTGTTGAGAATTTTTGCATCCATGTTCATCAGGGATATTGGTCTGTAATTCTCCTTTTTGGTGGGGTCTTTGTCTGGTTTTGGAATTAAGGTGATGCTGGCCTCATAGAATGAATTTGGAAGTACTCCATCTCTTTCTATCTTTCCAAACAGCTTTAGTAGAATAGGTATGATTTCTTCTTTAAACGTTTGATAGAATTCCCCTGGGAAGCCATCTGGCCCTGGACTCTTGTGTCTTGGGAGGTTTTTGATGACTTCTTCAATTTCCTCCCTGGTTATTGGCCTGTTCAGGTTTTCTATTTCTTCCTGCTCCAGTTTTGGTAGTTTGTGGCTTTCCAGGAATGCGTCCATTTCTTCTAGATTGCCTAATTTATTGGTGTAGAGCTGTTCATAATATGTTTTTAAAATCGTTTGTATTTCCTTGGTGTTGGTAGTGATTGCTCCTTTCTCATTCATGATTTTATTAATTTGAGTCTTCTCTCTCTTCTTTTTAATAAGGTTGGCTAATGGTTTATCTATCTTATTAATTCTTTCAAAGAACCAACTCCTGGTTCTATTGATCTGTTCCACAGTTCTTCTGGTCTCAATTTCGTTGAGTTCTGCTCGAATTTTAATTAACTCTCTTCTTCTGCTGGGCGTCGGGTCGATTTGCTGCTTCTTCTCTAGCTCCTTTATGTGTAAGGTTAGCTTTTGTATTTGAGTTCTTTCCAGTTTTTGAATGGATGCTTGTATTGCGATGTATTTCCCCCTCAGGACTGCTTTTGCAGCATCCCAAAGATTTTGAACAGTTGTATCTTCATTCTCATTAGTTTCCATGAATCTTTTTAATTCTTCCTTAATTTCCTGGTTGACCCTTTTATCTTTTAGCAGGATGGTCCTTAACCTCCACGTGTTTGAGGTCCTTCCAAACTTCTTCTTGTGATTGAGTTCTAATTTCAAGGCGTTATGGTCTGAGAATATGCAGGGGACGATCCCAATCTTTTGGTATCGGTTCAGACCCGATTTGTGACCCAGTATGTGGTCTATTCTGGAAAAAGTTCCATGTGCACTTGAGAAGAATGTGTATTCAGTTGAGTTTGGATGTAAAGTTCTGTAGATATCTGTGAAATCTATCTGGTCCAGTGTATCATTTAAAGCTCTCGTTTCTTTGGAGATGTTGTGTTTAGAAGACCTATCAAGGGTAGAGAGAGCTAGATTGAAGTCACCAAGTATAAGTGTATTATTATCTAAGTATTTCTTTACTTTGGTTAATAATTCGTTTAAATATTTGGCAGCTCCCACATTCGGGGCATATATATTGAGGATTGTTAAGTCCTCTTGCTGGATAGATCCTTTAAGTATGATATAGTGTCCCTCTTCGTCTCTCACTACTGTCTTCCGAGTGAATTTTAGTTTATCTGATATAAGGATGGCTACCCCTGCTTTCTTTTGAGAACCATTTGAATGGTAAATGGTTCTCCAACCTTTTATTTTCAGGTTGTAGGTGTCCTTCTGTCTAAAATGAGTCTCTTGTAGACAGCAAATAGATGGGTCCTGCTTTTTTATCCAGTCTGAAACCCTGCGCCTTTTGATGGGGTCATTAAGCCCATTCACGTTCAGAGTTACTATTGACAGATATGAGTTTAGTGTCATCATGATATCTATTTAGTCCTTGTTTTTGTGGATTGTTCCACTGAACTTCTTCTTAAAGGGGAATTTTAAGATCCCCCTTAAAATTTCTTGCAGAGCTGGTTTGGAGGTCACATATTCTTTCAGTTCCTGCCTGTCTTGGAAGCTCTTTATCTCTCCTTCCATTTTGAATGAGAGCCTTGCTGGATAAAGTATTCTTGGTTGCATGTTCTTCTCATTTAGGACCCTGAATATATCCTGCCAGCCCTTTCTGGCCTGCCACGTCTCTGTGGAGAGGTCTGCTGTTACCCTAATATTCCTCCCCATGAAAGTCAGGGACTTCTTGTCTCTTGCTGCTTTAAGGATCTTCTCTTTATCTTTGGAATTTGCAAGCTTCACTATTAGATGTCGAGGTGTTGAACGGTTTTTATTGATTTTAGGGGGGGATCTCTCTATTTCCTGGATCCGAATGCCTGTTTCCCTTCCCAGATTGGGAAAGTTTTCAGCTAGGATTTGTTCAAATACATATTCTGGCCCTCTGTCCCTTTCGGCGCCCTCGGGAACCCCAATTAAACGTAGGTTTTTCTTCCTTAGAGTGTCATTTATTTCCCTTAATCTGTCTTCATGGTCCTTTAATTGAGTCTCTTTTTTCCTCAGTTTCCCTCTTTGCCATTAACTTGTCTTCTATGTCACTCACTCGTTCTTCCACCTCGTTAACCCTCGTCGTTAGGACTTCTAGTTTGGATTGCATCTCATTCAGTTGATTTTTAATTTCTGCCTGATTGGATCTAAATTCTGCAGTCATGAAGTCTCGTGAGTCCTTAATGCTCTTTTCTAGAGCCACCAGTAGCTGTATAATAGTGCTTCTGAATTGGCTTTCTGACATTGAAGTGTAATCCAGATTTTGTAGCTCTGTGGGAGAGAGGGCTGTTTCTGATTCTTTCTTTTGAGGTGAGGTTTTCCTTCTAGTCATTTTGCTCAGTGCAGAGTGGCCAAAAACAAGTTGTATTGGAACACGGGGGAGTATCACTGGTCCGTCCAGCTGGTCTTCTGGGGGAGGGGCCTGCTGTGCTGATTTTCAGGTGTTAGCACTTGGGGGAGCTGCTCTGCCCCTGCCTGCTGCAGGGCTCAGCGGGGGTTGTTTACCCCGTGGGGCCCAGGAGGAACAGCAGCAGTTGCTATGGCAACTCTGGAAGCCTGGATTCAGCCTCCGCAGGAACTACGGGCTCGGGGCTCTCGGTTCTCCGTCCGCAGGGCCTGGAGGCTCCGGGCAGGGCCGCTGATCTGCTCAGCTCGGGGCAGGAGCGTCCTCGCTGTCCTGGGCCCTCCCGGCCTCTGCCTGTCCCGGGGGAGGCCGGATCCTGGGCTGTGTCCCGGCGCCCTGTGCTCCGGGGCCTGCGCTGTTGGATTCGCGCTCCCGCCCTGCAGCTCCCTCCCTGGAGCCGCCGCCCGAGCCCCTCCGAGCTGCTCCGGTCGGTCCCTCCGTGCGCGCTGCAGCCCTTAGGGAGCTCGGCGCACTCTCCCGGGGCGCAGGTGTCTGTTAGTGTCCCCGGGAGCCCGAGGGCATCCCCGCCCTCCTGGGTCCTGCTCCAACTCCCTGCGAGCCCCTTTCCGCCCGCCCGGGAAGGTTGGTGCAGCTCCTGCTCCTCCGGGACGGGGCTCTCCTGTCCTGGGGACACTCGCCCCGGCCTCAGCCCGGCTCCTCGCGGGGCCCCGCCCCCTCGGAGGCCTTTTGTGTCTTTATTTCTTTTTCCCCGTCTTCCTACCTTGATAGAAGCACGAACTCTTCTCACTGTAGCCTTCCAGCTGGTCTCTCTTTACATCTCAGGCCGAATTCGTAGATTTTCAGGATGATTTGAAGGTTATCTAGGTAATTTGTTGGGGACAGGCGATTTGGGGACCCTGCTCTTCTGCCATCTTGCCCCTCCC
>NW_026574706.1:0-639 GCF_905146905.1 Nyctereutes procyonoides | reverse complement strand
GAGCAAGAGAATTAGAAATATCACCTTATGAATGGTGTAAAGCAACAACAAATAAAATGCCTGTTTTATTAATCCTCCCTTCCAAAGTATAATAAATAAGCTAGTATTTATAAGTTCACTCACTAGGAAAAGAATGCTGAAATGTTTAATGTTTCCAAAATATATGTATTATTTCTCTTCAGCTGTCTAATTGTGAGTGTGTGTATCTATCTTTATGAATTAAAGATTAATGAGTTTTAAGTTGTCCACTCTAATATATAATATGCACAAATTCTATATTGCTAGCACATTCTATACTGTTACTAGCATTAACTAGATTAAAAGATCATCGAGGCAAAAAGAAGTTTTTATGTATACCTTTGGACCTCCCAGAATATCTAGCATAGTGCAATTAACAAACTTGTTGGAAATGTAAGAAATGAATGAATGAATATTACCTGTGACTAAAAGGATAAACCTTCAAGATAACTACCTAAGATTCAAAGGGAAATCTTCTTTAGATTAAAAATATATTTTTTTTCTTTGTGTAGTGGCAGGTTAAATACATGACTTTAAGTTAAACAAGATTACTATCTCACAAATGGCAAGTTTCATCTTTGTACACATGCTGGATTGGGATAAGCTTACTAAAACTCTTTA
>NW_026574705.1:0-509 GCF_905146905.1 Nyctereutes procyonoides | reverse complement strand
ATTAAAACTTTTTTTCAAGATTTTATTTATTTATTCATGAGAGACAGAGAGAGAGAGAGGCAGAGACACAAGCAGAGGGAGAAGCAGGCTCCATGCAGGGAGCCTGACTTGGGACTCGATCCCGGGTCTCTAGGATCATTCCCTGGGCTGAAGGTGGCGTTAAACTGCTGAGCCACCAGGCTGCCCTAATTAAAACGTTTTTTAAAAAATCTAAAAATAAAATAAATATAAGCTATGTGAGAGCAATTATTTTAATTTTTGCCGATTTTGTTCAGTGTGGTATCTCTAGCCCTAGTAGAGTATGGGCTATAGGCCACCATCATAATCATCACCTGTGAGCTACTTAGGGACACAAATGGGTGGGCTTTACCACAGAACTACTGAATAGGAATCTCTGGTGGAGGTGACTAGGGGAATGTGTTTGAAAGTTCTCTAGGTGTGGGACACCTGGGTGGTTCAGTGGTTGAGTGTCTGCCTTTGGCTCAGGTCGTGATCCCAGGGTCCTGGGA
>NW_026574704.1:0-5982 GCF_905146905.1 Nyctereutes procyonoides | reverse complement strand
GGAGGAGGGGCAAGATGGCGGAGGAGTAGGGTCCCCAAATCACCTGTCCCCAACAAATTACCTAGATAACCTTCAAACCATCCTGAAAATCTACGAATTCGGCCTGAGATTTAAAGAGAGACCAGCTGGAATGCTACAGTGAGAGGAGTTCACGCTTCTATCAAGGTAGGAAGACGGGGAAAAAGAAATAAAGGAACAAAAGGCCTCCGAGGGGGAGGGGCCCCGGAGGAGCCGGGCTGAGGCCGGGGCGAGTGTCCCCAGGACAGGAGAGCCCCGTCCCGGAGGAGCAGGAGCTGCACCAACCTTCCCGGGCGGGCGGAAAGGGGCTCGCAGGGAGTTGGAGCAGGACCCAGGAGGGCGGGGATGCCCTCGGGCTCCCGGGGACACTAACAGGCACCTGCAAGCGCAGGAGAGTGCACCGAGCTCCCTAAGGGCTGCAGCACGCACCGGAGCAGTTCGGAGGGGCTCGGGAGCGGCTCCAGGGAGGGAGCTGCGGGGCGGGAGCGCAAATCCAACAACACAGGCCCGGGAGCACAGGGCGCCGGGACACAGCCCAGGATCCGGCCTCCCCCCGGGACAGGCAGAGGCCGGGAGGGCCCAGGACAGCAAGGACGCTCCTGCCCCGAGCTGAGCAGATCAGCGGCCCCGCCCCGGAGCCTCCAGGCCCTGCGGACGGAGAGCCGAGAGCCCCGAGCCCCGTAGTTCCTGCGGAGGCTGAATCCAGGCTTCCAGAGTTGCCATAGCAACTGCCGCTGATCCTCCTGAGACCTCACGGGGTAAACAACCCCCGCTGAGCCCTGCAGCAGGCAGGGGCAGAGCAGCTCCCCCAAGTGCTAACACCTGAAAATCAGCGCAACAGGCCCCTCCCCCAGAAGACCAGCTGGACGGACCAGTTCCAGGGGAAGTCAAGGGACTTAAACTCTACAGAAATACTCCCCCGTGTTTTTTTTTTTCTTTTCTTTTTTCTTTTCTTTTTGATTTCTGATTGCTTCCCCCACCCCCTTTTTTTTTCACCTTTCTTTCTTTTTCTTTCCCTTTTTCTTCTCTTCTTTCCTTTTTCTTTTCTTTTTCTTTTTTCTTTTTCTCTTTTCTTTCCTTCTCTCTCTTTCTCTCATTCTCCCAATACAACTTGTTTTTGGCCACTCCGCACTGAGCAAAATGACTAGAAGGAAAACCTCACCTCAAAAGAAAGAATCAGAAACAGCCCTCTCTCCCACAGAGCTACAAAATCTGGATTACAATTCAATGTCAGAAAGCCAATTCAGAAGCACTATTATACAGCTACTGGTGGCTCTAGAAAAAAGCATTAAGGACTCACGAGACTTCATGACTGCAGAATTTAGATCCAATCAGGCAGAAATTAAAAATCAACTGAATGAGATGCAATCCAAACTAGAAGTCCTAACGACGAGGGTTAACGAGGTGGAAGAACGAGTGAGTGACATAGAAGACAAGTTAATGGCAAAGAGGGAAACTGAGGAAAAAAGAGATAAACAATTAAAGAACCATGAAGACAGATTAAGGGAAATAAATGACACTCTAAGGAAGAAAAATCTACGTTTAATTGGGGTTCCCGAGGGCGCCGAAAGGGACAGAGGGCCAGAATATGTATTTGAACAAATCCTAGCTGAAAACTTTCCCAATCTGGGAAGGGAAACAGGCATTCAGATCCAGGAAATAGAGAGATCCCCCCCTAAAATCAATAAAAACCGTTCAACACCTCGACATCTAATAGTGAAGCTTGCAAATTCCAAAGATAAAGAGAAGATCCTTAAAGCAGCAAGAGACAAGAAGTCCCTGACTTTCATGGGGAGGAATATTAGGGTAACAGCAGACCTCTCCACAGAGACCTGGCAGGCCAGAAAGGGCTGGCAGGATATATTCAGGGTCCTAAATGAGAAGAACATGCAACCAAGAATACTTTATCCAGCAAGGCTCTCATTCAAAATGGAAGGAGAGATAAAGAGCTTCCAAGACAGGCAGGAACTGAAAGAATATGTGACCTCCAAACCAGCTCTGCAAGAAATTTTAAGGGGGACTCTTAAAATTCCCCTTTAAGAAGAAGTTCAGTGGAACAATCCACAAAAACAAGGACTAAATAGATATCATGATGACACTAAACTCATATCTGTCAATAGTAACTCTGAACGTGAACGGGCTTAATGACCCCATCAAAAGGCGCAGGGTTTCAGACTGGATAAAAAAGCAGGACCCATCTATTTGCTGTCTACAAGAGACTCATTTTAGACAGAAGGACACCTACAACCTGAAAATAAAAGGTTGGAGAACCATTTACCATTCAAATGGTTCTCAAAAGAAAGCAGGGGTAGCCATCCTTATATCAGATAAACTAAAATTCACTCCGAAGACAGTAGTGAGAGACGAAGAGGGACACTATATCATACTTAAAGGATCTATCCAACAAGAGGACTTAACAATCCTCAATATATATGCCCCGAATGTGGGAGCTGCCAAATACTTAAACGAATTATTAACCAAAGTAAAGAAATACTTAGATAATAATACACTTATACTTGGTGACTTCAATCTAGCTCTCTCTACCCTTGATAGGTCTTCTAAACACAACATCTCCAAAGAAACGAGAGCTTTAAATGATACACTGGACCAGATAGATTTCACAGATATCTACAGAACTTTACATCCAAACTCAACTGAATACACATTCTTCTCAAGTGCACATGGAACTTTTTCCAGAATAGACCACATACTGGGTCACAAATCGGGTCTGAACCGATACCAAAAGATTGGGATCGTCCCCTGCATATTCTCAGACCATAACGCCTTGAAATTAGAACTCAATCACAAGAAGAAGTTTGGAAGGACCTCAAACACGTGGAGGTTAAGGACCATCCTGCTAAAAGATAAAAGGGTCAACCAGGAAATTAAGGAAGAATTAAAAAGATTCATGGAAACTAATGAGAATGAAGATACAACTGTTCAAAATCTTTGGGATGCAGCAAAAGCAGTCCTGAGGGGGAAATACATCGCAATACAAGCATCCATTCAAAAACTGGAAAGAACTCAAATACAAAAGCTAACCTTACACATAAAGGAGCTAGAGAAGAAGCAGCAAATCGACCCGACGCCCAGCAGAAGAAGAGAGTTAATTAAAATTCGAGCAGAACTCAACGAAATTGAGACCAGAAGAACTGTGGAACAGATCAATAGAACCAGGAGTTGGTTCTTTGAAAGAATTAATAAGATAGATAAACCATTAGCCAACCTTATTAAAAAGAAGAGAGAGAAGACTCAAATTAATAAAATCATGAATGAGAAAGGAGAGATCACTACCAACACCAAGGAAATACAAACGATTTTAAAAACATATTATGAACAGCTCTACGCCAATAAATTAGGCAATCTAGAAGAAATGGACGCATTCCTGGAAAGCCACAAACTACCAAAACTGGAGCAGGAAGAAATAGAAAACCTGAACAGGCCAATAACCAGGGAGGAAATTGAAGCAGTCATCAAAAACCTCCCAAGACACAAGAGTCCAGGGCCAGATGGCTTCCCAGGGGAATTCTATCAAACGTTTAAAGAAGAAATCATACCTATTCTACTAAAGCTGTTTGGAAAGATAGAAAGAGATGGAGTACTTCCAAACTCATTCTATGAGGCCAGCATCACCTTAATTCCAAAACCAGACAAAGACCCCACCAAAAAGGAGAATTACAGACCAATATCCCTGATGAACATGGATGCAAAAATTCTCAACAAGATACTAGCCAATAGGATCCAACAACACATTAAGAAAATTATTCACCATGACCAAGTAGGATTTATCCCCGGGATGCAAGGCTGGTTCAACACTCGTAAAACAATCAATGTGATTCATCATATCAGCAAGAGAAAAACCAAGAACCATATGATCCTCTCATTAGATGCAGAGAAAGCATTTGACAAAATACAGCATCCATTCCTGATTAAAACTCTTCAGAGTGTAGGGATAGAGGGAACTTTCCTCGATATCTTAAAAGCCATCTACGAAAAGCCCACAGCAAATATCATTCTCAATGGGGAAGCACTGGGAGCCTTTCCCCTAAGATCAGGAACCAGACAGGGATGTCCACTCTCACCACTGCTATTCAACATAGTATTGGAAGTCCTAGCCTCAGCAATCAGACAACAAAAAGACATTAAAGGCATTCAAATTGGCAAAGAAGAAGTCAAACTCTCCCTCTTCGCCGATGACATGATACTCTACATAGAAAACCCAAAAGCCTCCACCCCAAGATTGCTAGAACTCATACAGCAATTTGGTAGCGTGGCAGGATACAAAATCAATGCCCAGAAATCAATGGCATTCCTATACACTAACAATGAGACTGAAGAAAGAGAAATTAAGGAGTCAATCCCATTTACAATTGCACCCAAAAGCATAAGATACCTAGGAATAAACCTAACCAAAGAGGTAAAGGATCTATACCCTAAAAACTATAGAACACTTCTGAAAGAAATTGAGGAAGACACAAAGAGATGGAAAAATATTCCATGCTCATGGATTGGCAGAATTAATATTGTGAAAATGTCAATGCTACCCAGGGCAATTTACACGTTCAATGCAATCCCTATCAAAATACCATGGACTTTTTTCAGAGACTTAGAACAAATTATTTTAAGATTTGTGTGGAATCAGAAAAGACCCCGAATAGCCAGGGGAATTTTAAAAAAGAAAACCATAGCTGGGGGCATCACAATGCCAGATTTCAGGTTGTACTACAAAGCTGTGGTCATCAAGACAGTGTGGTACTGGCACAAAAACAGACACATAGACCAATGGAACAGAATAGAGAATCCAGAAATGGACCCTGAACTTTATGGTCAACTAATATTCGACAAAGGAGGAAAGACGATCCACTGGAAGAAAGACAGTCTCTTCAATAAATGGTGCTGGGAAAATTGGTCATCCACATGCAGAAGAATGAAACTAGACCACTCTCTTGCACCATACACAAAGATAAACTCAAAATGGATGAAAGATTTAAATGTGAGACAAGACTCCATCAAAATCCTAGAGGAGAACACAGGCAACACCCTTTTTGAACTTGGCCACAGTAACTTCTTGCAAGATACATCCACGAAAACAAAAGAAACAAAAGCAAAAATGAACTATTGGGACTTCATCAAGATAAGAAGCTTTTGCACAGCAAAGGATACAGTCAACAAAACTCAAAGACAACCTACAGAATGGGAGAAGATATTTGCAAATAACATATCAGATAAAGGGCTAGTTTCCAAAATCTATAAAGAACTTATTAAACTCAACACCAAAGAAACAAACAATCCAATCATGAAATGGGCAAAAGACATGAAGAGAAATCTCACAGAGGAAGACATAGACATGGCCAACATGCACATGAGAAAATGCTCTGCATCACTTGCCATCAGGGAAATACAAATCAAAACCACAATGAGATACCACCTCACACCAGTGAGAATGGGGAAAATTAACAAGGCAGGAAACAACAAATGTTGGAGAGGATGCGGAGAAAAGGGAACCCTCTTACACTGTTGGTGGGAATGTGAACTGGTGCAGCCACTCTGGAAAACTGTGTGGAGGTTCCTCAAAGAATTAAAAATAGACCTGCCCTACGACCCAGCAATTGCACTGTTAGGGATTTACCCCGAAGATTCAGATGCAATGAAACGCCGGGGCACCTGCACCCCGATGTTTCTAGCAGCCATGTCCACAATAGCCAAACTGTGGAAGGAGCCTCGGTGCCCATCGAAAGATGAATGGATAAAGAAGATGTGGTTTATGTATACAATGGAATATTACTCAGCCATTAGAAACAACAAATACCCACCATTTGCTTCAACGTGGATGGAACTGGAGGGTATTATGCTGAGTGAAGTAAGTCAATCGGAGAAGGACAAACAGTGTATGTTCTCACTTATTTGGGGAATATGAATAATAGTGAAGGGGAATATAAGGGAAGGGAGAAGAAATGTGTGGGA
>NW_026574703.1:0-5927 GCF_905146905.1 Nyctereutes procyonoides | reverse complement strand
ACTTTCCTAAAATAAAAAAAAGAAGTATTTATAGTTCTGTTTCTCACTCCTTCTGAGTATCCATCAGAGGTGGGCACTAAATAGGCTTCTGAAGCCGTTATCACAAACAAGTTTCAAATGTGATGACTTTGATTTGCAAGATGCATGTTTTTGTTGATGGAAAAAAAGCCCCTGGAGTCTGAAGGAGAGGAACTGAAGGAAGCTCAACACTGGGGTGTTTTTGTCCTAGTATTCTCCAGTAAAAGTGTGAAGAAAAATCAGATGAGCCTTTTTCCAGGAGGCCAGGAGAGAGTCAGAAAAGGGGAGTTGGGTTGGTTTTAAGTTCTAGGACAAGTCAGTAAATATGGTGGGTAAGGGGGCCAAGGTATGTGGGAAGAAGGAAATCAGCAAAGAGATTTCCAGTCCCCTCCAGACTCTGCAGCAGGGAAATTTGTGCAAGTACAAGCAAAGCCATCCATCACTCATCCTATGATAAAGAGACACACCTGCTCTAGCTGCTATCTGGTGAGCACTTTCCATCGATGCCCTTGGATTGGCCGGGAGAAGTGACACGAATTAATGCTCCCATTATTTTCCTGAACCTTATGAACTGCTCCATGGTGACACCACCCTCCCACCCAGGACACTCATATGTCCCCTCAATTAGACTGACTCACCCACATTACCCTATTGCTACCTTTGGAAATTTATTTATCATATCCCGCCTCATCCTTGTATACATAGGGCAATCACATTTTGTTAATTCCTCTATCATAAGGATTGCTGCCTACTGTACGGTGGTCTGGCCCCTATCATACCTGTACCTTTTGCTATACCATGAAATCCCCTACAGCACAATATTTGTCCCTCATCTCCATATCCCCAGCAACAACACAGGTCCTGATGCAGGAGGTCCTTAAAAGATGGTCACATAAGGAATGAGTGAAATACAGGGTACCTTAGATGTTCTGGTCTAAAAATTGTTTCTTTTAAAAAAAAAAGATTTTATTTATTTATTCATGAGAGACAGAGAGAGAGAGACAGGCAGAGACACAGGCAGAGGGACACAGGCAGGGACTCCAAGGTGGGACTCGATCCCAGGACTCTAGGATCAAACCACTAAGCCACCCAGTTATCCCCTAAAAATTGTTTCTAAACTGGCACACTGACTGATCCAAGATTTCTTTTCATACAAAGAATAAGTCAACTGGTAGTAAAGTGATAAGATCTTCACTAAGTCTGATTGTGTATAACAAAATGACCCCCCAAAATATTGAAGTTGGTTTGCAAATTAAATCTCTTCTCTTCCAGAGATGCATACCACCATCATTGCTTAGAGGTCAGATTTAGGTACTAGTTTCTTCTTTGTCACATATTATCACTGTGACACTGAGCTAATTATTTTGTGTGATTTATTTTCCTCTTTTAAGTATGGGTGAGATAATACCCATGGCATTGAATATTGCATATTGCAATGAATATAATGAGATAACATAGGGGGAAAAAGTCCAAGGGCACTGGGCGGCTCAGTCGGTTAAGTGTCTGCCTTCCTCTTGGGTCATGATCTCAGAGTCCTGAGATCAAGCCCCACTTCAGGCTCCCTGCTCAGTGGCGAGCCTGCTCCTCCCTCCTGCTTATGCTCTCTCTCACTCTCTCTCTCTCTCTCTCAAACAAAAAAATCTTGAAAAGAAAAAACAGTGCAAATATTAGATGTGTATATGTAATAGCTAATGTATTAAATGAGTATCAGTAGTATAGAAGAGTGAGGAACTCCATCAACTAGCAATTCAAGTATTCATTATTTATAAAACCACCTCCAGTTACAGGAATAGTTAACTATATGCTTATTAATCTATTTAAAGAAAACACATAATAAAATTTATTTTATAGGTATTGCTTTAATAATTTCCTTTAAATGTAATAGTGTGTTATTACTTCCTTATAAAGAAACTTACAATTAACACAAAAGAGCTAGGAAATAGAAATTATGGCTACTCTCCCAAACTCTGGGAAAAATAAAGGGAACGTTCAAAAATTAAATTATAAGAATAAAAATTTTAAAGCAACATTAAATATTCAGGTCTGCTATCAGGATCCAAAAAATAATCTTTTTTAGCCATTTTGTCTAAATGAGTTTGCATATGTAGAATTTTAATTTATTCTCTAATTTGGTTCAGATGGGATTACAATTGGTGTGAAATGAAAGCTAGTATGCTAAATACATATTCAGAGCCAAAAAGATTTAATCAATATATGGAATAACTGTATAACCATCAACATACACCAAAACGAATTCCCTCTACCTGCTCTAAACATGAAGCTACACAAGGAAACATGCAGAGATTTGATCTTTAAAATGTTGATAATATTTGAAGAAACCAATTGAATTTAATTGTATTATTCAAAAGCTGCACATTTTTCTCAATGTATAAAGTACGTATAAAGCTTGGACTTTGGCTTTGTCAAGCTTAAAATTCTTCAGTATCTCTAATGCTTAGTACCCATCATCAGTGTCCTTCTCAGACCATGTGTGCAGCTCCTAATAGTTAAATTTCTATTTCTCTTTTTCCCTGCCTTGAAGCCCGACCAGGTTCTCAGGCTTTCCATTTGTCTCCCTTGCTCAAAGCTTCTTATCCAGCTTACCATAGGATTAGCACTGTGCTAGGCCCTATGCTAAACCCCTTCATGCATTCAAATCCTCTTCACAATTAAATGTGACGGGATATGTAAACAGGCTTCAGTAACTTCCCCAACATTCACATAGTTACTAAGTGGCAAAGCCCAGGCTTGTAGCCTAAGCCCACACTCTTAATCATCTTTCTCCATGGTTTTCAAAATTGTTCTTAGCTTCATAGCAAAAGCTCATTCGGAAGTTCAATATGTACACTAGATAAATTTGAACTAAACCCATTTGGTTGAATGAAGGTGAAGGATTAAATATCTAAACCTATTCCTTTGTCTCACACTTCTAGAAGGAACTCCAAGGACAACAGATTGAAAACCACTGTTCTCAATCTTTTCCTTCACCCAAAGTGGATCTGCTTGGTCCAGTTCCATCCCAGAAGCCCCAACCTGAAAGCACTGATTTCTTCAATGGAGTATGCAGCAAATGCCTCTTGGGCCTGTGTCGCATTCCCCCTTTAACCTAGAGTTGTGGAACAGGGTTCAACCCCCAGGATTTCCAGGTTCCTGCCAAGCCCCAGAATCTTTCTCACCATTGTGGGAAGGGCACCAAATCTTCCTTCAAGCAGAACTCAGTAGATGCAGGTAGTTAGTGCACCCTTCAAGTAGTAGATGGGACTAGATAGGCTAATGATCCAACCTCCTGTTTCCCAGGTGAACTACTCAGAGTTCAAGTCCTCATGGCCTGAGGCAGCCATCTCCATTGACCTCTGCTCCTTACCTCCATCCCTATTCTCTTACTCCTCAATCATGAATCCTGCTGTTACCTCGCAAGTAAACTGTCTCACCCAAGTCCTTGCCTTCAATTCTGCTCCCAGGAGCTCCACACTGAGTCAGGATATACTGAAATCTATGAGGTACCCTTAAAATAAAAGGAATTGGCACTATGCAACACTACAGCAGGATTGTGAGGAGGTCACAACAGGAGCTCTCCTACAGAAGAAATAGGAAAAGCCAACAGGTACATGAGAAGATGATGAATGTCACTAGGCATTAGGGAAATGGAAAATGAAACCACAATGAAATAGCACCTCTTGCCTGTTAGAACGGCCATCATCAAAAAGATAAGAGGTAACAAATGCTGGGGAGGATGTGGAGAAAAGGGAACCCTTGGGCACAGGCAGTGGGATTGTCAATTGGTGCACCCACCATGCAAAACAGTATGGGGGATCCTCAAAAATTAAAAATACAGCTACTATATGATCCAGTGGTTCCACTTATTAGAACATTTCCAAAAGAAATGAAGAAACTGAGTTGAAAAGATACCTGCACCCCCATGTTCATAACAGCGTTATTATTTATAGGAGCCAAGGCATAGAAACAACCTAGGTGTCCATTGACAGATGAATGGATAAAGAAGTTGTAAAAAAAAAAAAAAAAAAAAAGAAGTTGTAGTATAGGGCAGCCTGGGTGGCTCAGTGGTTTAGCGCCGCCTTTGGCCCAGGGCATGATCCTAGAGACCTGGGATCGAGCCCCACATTGGGTTCCCTGCAGGGAGCTTACTTCTCCCTCTGCCCGTGTCTCTGCCTTTCTCTCTGTGTCTCTCATGAATAAATAAATAAAGTCTTAAAAAAAAAAACAAGTTATAGTATCCATGCACAATAGAATATTAGTCAAAATACAAACAAAGAGGAAATTGTACCATTTGTGACAACATGGAGGGATGTTGAAGGTAGGATACTAAATGAAGTAACTCAGAGAAAGACAAATATTTTATACAAATACTTTATAATCTCACTTATATGTGAAATTTAAATAAAATAAAATAAAATTAACTCCTAGGAAAACAGATAGGACTGTGGTTACCAGTGGTGGAGTATGGAGGGACAGGGAATTGGAGGAAGGTGGTAAAAACATACAAACTTCAATTCATAAGGTAAGCATGGACTAGGGATTTAATGTACACCATGATGACCATAGCTAGCAGTGCTATATGACACATGGGAAAGCCATTGCAGTAAATCCTAATAGTTCTCATCACCAAGAAAATTTTTGTTCCTCTCTTCCTTTTTTTGTGCTTTTCTTTTTACTGTATCTACATGACAAGATGGATGTTAGCTGAAGCCGTTATGGTAATCATTCCACAATATATGTAAATCAAACCATCATTCTATGCACCTTAAACTTACCCAGTGATTTATGTCAATTATTTCTTAATAAAGCTGGAAAAAATACTATCCCTATCTTAAACCATAAATATAAATAATCATTTAATGTATGCAGAAGATAGTTCTTAAAGTTAGTTTTATTTTTGCTTTCTAAATTCTCTTCTCTAGGGCAGCCCGGGTGGCTCAGTGGTTTAGCGCCGCCTTCAGCCCAGGGCCTGATATTGGAGACCCGGGATGGAGTCCCACATCAGGCTCCCTGCATGGAGCCTGATTCTCCCTCTGCCTGTGTCTTTTCCTCTCTCTCTCTCTCTTTCTCTCTCTCTCTCTCTCTCTCTCTCTCTCTCTCTCTAATAAATAAATAAAATATTTAAAAATAAATAAATAAAAAATAAATTCTCTTCTCTAAACCCAAACTTACAACATGGTTTTATAAAATATTTTTCTTTTTCTTTTACCTTTAGCTGTGTAAAATGAGTATTTGTATTTTGTAAGTTACCTATTTTTCAGTATGATGATTCGTTGACTATGAAGCACAACCCTGTTCATTAGCTTCTTTATAAAACTAGAGTATCTAAAATTCTCACAAGTACTCTATATTCAGAACATTATTTATAAATAAGCCACAATAATGAATTTACGTAGAAAGTACTCTTAGATATCCTCTATTTCAATTTCTAAAATCATAGATGAAAGAAAGGATTCTGGTAGAAATTAAATGACTTTCCTAAATTCTTCAGCTATGATCTGAATCCGAAGGACAGGAAGACATCAACACAATAGGAGGATCCTAGGCTCGTCCCATGAACACTAGATAACTATCAAATCATCCTAAACATCCATAAATCAACCTGACGACTGACAGAAAAATCTCCACAACTAAAGGGAGAGAAGAGGCCACATTGAAGAAGGAAGCTACAAAATAAATATAACTAAATCATCTGAGTAAAGTTTCTTGGTTTCAATAATAAAAATACATGTTTATCTAGATATGTAAAAAATAAAAATATTAAAATTAAATATAATTTTGCTACCCCTGAAATAGCAAATATTAATAACTTCATATGTATGTCTTTTATTTTTTTTGTATGTCTTTTATTTTTAAAAAATAACACGAGGCATTTCTGACTAATAACATTTTTTTAGCTTGCATGTCAAAAT
>NW_026574702.1:0-5898 GCF_905146905.1 Nyctereutes procyonoides | reverse complement strand
TTCTCCACATCCTCTCCAACATTTGTTGTTTCCTGTCTTGTTAATTTTCCCCATTCTCACTGGTGTGAGGTGGTATCTCATTGTGGTTTTGATTTATATTTCCCTGATGGCAAGTGATGCAGAGCATTTTCTCATGTGCATGTTGGCCATGTGTATGTCTTCTTTGTGGAATTTCTTTTCATGTCTTTTGCCCATTTAATGACTGGAATGTTTGTTTCGTTGGTGTTGAGTTGAATAAGTTCTTTATAGATCTTGGAAACTAGCCCTTTATCTGATGGGTCATTTGCAAATATCTTCTCCCATTCTGTAGGTTGTCTTTTAGTTTTGTTGACTGTTTTCTTTGCTGTGCAGACACTTTTTATCTTGATTAGGTTGCTATAAGTCATTTTTGCTTTTCTTTCCCTTGCCTTCATTGAGGTATCTTGCAAGAAGTTGCTGTTGCGACATTCGGAAAGGGTGTTGCCTGTGTTCTCCTATGGGATTTTGATGCAATCTTGTGTCACATTTAGATCTTTCATCCATTTTGAGTTTATCTTTGTGTATGGTGGAAGAGAATGGTCTCGTTTCTTTCTTCTGCATGTGGCTGTCCCATTTTCCCAGCACCATTTTTTGAAGAGACTGTGATTTTTCCAGTGGATAGTCTTTCCTGCTTTGGAATGAAGGTGATGCTGGCCTCATAAATGAGTTTGGAAGTACTCCATCTCTTTCTATCTTTCAGAACAGCTTTAGTTGAATAGGTATAGTTTCTTCTTTAAACGTTTGACAGAATTCCCATGGGAAGTCATCTAGCCCTGGACTTTTGTGACTTGGGAGGTTTTTGATGATCGCTTCAATTTCCTCCCTGGTTATGGGCTTGCTTCAGTTTTCTATTTCTTCCTGCTGCAGTTTGGGAGTTTGCGGTTTTCCAGAAATGCGTCCATTTCTTCTAGATTGCCTAATTTATTGGCGTACAGTTGCTCATAACATGATTTTAAAATCGTCTGTATTTCCTTGGTATTGGTGGGGTCTCTCCTTTTTCATTCGTGATTTTATTAATTTGACTCTTTTCTCTTTTGTTTTTAATAAGGCTGGCTCCTGGTTTACCTATCTTATTAATTATTTCAACGAACCAACTCCTGGTTTTGTTGATCTCTTCTACAGTTTTTCTGGTGTCTATTTCATTGAGTTCTGCTCGAATCTTTATTAACTCTCTTCTTCTGCTGGGTGTACGTTTTATTTGCTGTGTCTTCTCCAGTTCCTTTTGGTGCAAGTTTAGCTTGTGTATTTGAGGCTTTTTTCCAGTTTTTTTTTTTTTTCGGGGATGCTTGTATTGTGATGTATTTCCTTCTCAGGACTGCTTTGGCTGTATCCCAAAGATTTTGAATGGTTGTATCTTCATTCTCATGAGTTTCCATGAACCTCTTTGATTCTTCTCTAATTTCCTGGTTTACCATTTCATCTTTTAGCAGGATGGTCTTTAACCTCCACGTGCTTGAATTTCTTCCAAATTTCTTCTTGTGCTTGAGTTCTAGTTTCAAAGCATTATGGTCTGAAAACATGCAGGGGACAATCCCAATCTTTTCGTATCGGTTAAGACCTGATTTGTGACCCAGTATGTGGTCTATTCTGGAGAAAATTCCATGTGCACTTGAGAAGAATATGTATTCAGTTGCATTTGGATGTAAAGTTCTGTAAATATCTGTGAAGTCCATATGGTCCAGTGTGCCATTTAAAGCTCTTGTTTCTTTGGAGATGTTGTTCTTAGGAGATCTGTCATTTGCAGAAGGCACCAAATTGAAGCCTCCCAGTAGAAAGTATTATTATCTAAATATGTCTTAACATTGGTTATTAGTTGATTGATATACTTGGCAGCTCCCACATTACGGGCATAAATATTCATGATTGTTAGGTCCTCTTGTTGCATAGTCACCTTAAGTATGATATCGTGTCCCTCTTCATCTCTTACTACAGACTTTGGGGTAAACTTTAATTTATCTGATATGAGTATGGCTACCCCTGCTTTCTTTTGAGGGCCATTTGAATGGTACATGGTTCTCCGACCTTTCATTTTCAGGCTGTAGGTGTCCTCAGGTCTAAAATGAGTCTCCTGTACACAACAAATAGATGGGTCTTGCTTTTTTGTCCAATCTGAAACCCTGTGCCTCTTGATGGGATCATTAAGCCTATTGACATTCAGAGTGACTATTGAAAGATATGAATTTAGTGTCATCAAAATACCTATTCAGTCCCCGTTTTTGTCGATTGTTTCTTTGGGCATCCTCTTTCATTAACAGAGCCCCCCTTAATATTTCTTGCAGAGCTGGTTTGGTGGTCACATATTCTTTCAGTTTCTGCCTATCTTGGAAGCTATTTATCTCTCCCTGTATGCTGAATGAGAGCCTTGCTGGAAAAAGTATTCTTGGCTGCCTGTTCTTCTCATCTAGGACCCTGAATATATCCTGCCAGCCCTTTCTGTCCTGCCAGGTCTCTGTGGACAGGTCTGCTGTTAATCTAATTGTTCTCCCCATATAAGTCAGGGATCTCTTGTGTCTTGCTGCTTTAAGGATTTTCTCTTTATCTTTGGAATTGGCAAGTTTCACTATGAATGTCGAGGGGTTGAAAGGTTTTTATTGATTTCAGAGGGGGATCTGTCTATCTCCTGGTTCTGAATGTCTGTTTCCCTCCCCAAGGTAGGGAAGTTCTCAGCTATGATTTGTTCAAATACATATTCTGGTCCTCTGTCGCTTTCGGCGCCCTCTGGAACCCCAATTAAATGTAGATTTTTTCCTTCTGAGGCTGTCATTTCTTTCCCTTAACCTTTCCTCATGATCTTTTTTCATTGTTTTTCTCCTTTATCCGCAGCTGCCTTCCTTGACATCAACCTGTCTTCTAAGTCACTCACTCATTCTTCTACCTCCTTAACCCTTGTCAGTAGGACCTCCAGTTTGGATTGCATCTCATTTAATTGATTTTTACTTTCGGCCTGATTAGATCTAAATTCTACATCATGAAGTCTCTTGAATCCTTTATACTTTTTTTTTCCAGAACCACAAGTAGCTTTATAATTGTTCTTCTGAATTGGTTTTCTGACATCAAATTGTAATCCAAATTCTGTAACTCTGTGGGAGAGGGTACTGTTTCTGATTCTTTATTCTGTGGTGAGTTCTTTTTCTCATCATTTTGCTCAGTGCAGTGGCTAAAAACGAGTTGTGTTGGAAAAAGGAAGAAAGAAAAGATAGAAAAAAAGAAAAAGCAAACAAAGAAACAAAGAGAAACAAATAAACACAAAAACAAGGAGGGGTATCCTCTGGTTCTATATACTGTAAACCCCTGGACTTGCCCTGGATCTTTCCATTGCTGCTTGGTACACAACTTGCTCTTCCCCTGTCCTTCCAGCTGGTCTTCTGGGGGAGGAGCCTGCTGTGCTTTTTCTCAGGTGTGTGCACCTGGGGGAGCTGCGGCGCCCACTGCCGGGTGCACGGCTCAGTGGGAGCTGTTTACCCTGTGAGGCTTATGTCCCCTGGCGGCCTCAACGCTCCCAGGCACAGGTGACACCAGGAGGAATGACCACACTGGTAGTGGCCAGCACTCCAGCCCTGGAGTTAGCTCCTGCTGTAAGGATGGCAGGTCCCAGAATGCACTGGCCTGGATGCCCCGGAGGTGGGGGGCGCTGACCTGCACAGCTCAGCGGGGCCAGGTGGTAGGACCATCCCCGCTGTCCTGGGCCCTCCCGGCCTCCGCCTGTCCCAGGGAGACCACGGGATAGGGGGCTGTGTCCCCCGTCACCCTGGGCTCCGGTGCCTGCACTACTGGAATCATGCTCCCGGGGCTGCCGAGTCCCCTCCACCAGGGCAACCACCTGAGCTGCTCCCGAGGCCCCGCTGGGCGCCCGCTCCAGCCCTTTACCGCGGTCGGCCTGGGGGTGTGGGGTGTTCTCCCCAAGGCACTCCTGTTCTGTGAGGGACCCCGGGAACCTAGGTGCTCCACTGCCCCTCCTGGGATCCTGCCTGAGGTCCCTGCCAGCACCTTTCTATCCGGGAAGAATCTGGGTGGATTTTTTTATCATTCCTGCTTCTCCAGGACTGGGCTTTCCTGTCCCAGGGTCTCTCGCCGCTGCCCCCCCCCCGGCTTAGCCCAGCTCCTCGTGGGGTCCCTCCCCCACCGAATTCTTTTTTATTTTTTTTCCCATGGTCCAACCTTGTTAGAAGCGCAAACTCCTCTCTCTGTAGCATTCCCGCCATTCTCTCTGTAAATCAGGGATGATGTCGTGGGTTTTCAGGATGATTTGAAAGTTATCTAGGTAAGTTGGTGTGGACAGGTGACTTGGGGACCCTACTCTTCCACCATCTTGCCCCGCCCCTCTCGACAACAACAATTGATAATTACAAATGTGTTTGCTTCTGAGAGAGAATAGTTTATTTAATCAGACTCAGATATAAAGGACACAGCCAGGTACATGGCTGAGAGCAGGGGCTCTGCACCCAGGCAACGGGGATTTGAATCCTGACTGCCACTTCCCAGCTTTCGGATCTTGAGGAAGCTCCTGTCCTCACTGTGCCTCAGGTCCCTTATCTATAATCCGTGGATGACAGTTGTACTTACCTAATGGAGCCGTTATGAGGACAAAGCCAAGTAATCCATGTAGAGCACATACAACAGACCTGGCACGTAGCAAATGCCAAGTGAGTACTTGTGAATGTTACAAATCCTGGCCTCACTCCACACTCATGTATGGTCTCAGGATAAAGTCAGTCAAGTAACAGAGGGTTCGTAAAGCAGGGGTAATACTTGTACATTATAGAGCTCTGGTGAACCTGAAGCCCTTAGCCTCCTGCAGCACATGGTATTGCAGTTACTGTCATCCTTGGGGCTGGCACTGACATCCTCCCTTAGATCCCCCAACGCTCCAGAGGGCACTATTACATCTATCAAATATCGCCCTTTGCCACCATCCAGTGGCCAGTTCTAATAAAATCCCTTCATGTCTGGAGCGGCTTCTGTCATCATCACACGGCACTGTTCATCAGTGTAGGGGTCACAGGCATTTTCTCACTGGAGCCCTAAAGCAGCCTGGGCATTTTGATTGTCCATGACCCTACCGACTTACTGCAGGATACGTATATTGCTGTCATCATGATAAAAATAGCAACCTCTTACTAGAACTTTTCAATCTATAAAGCGGGTCATGGAAATGATCTCATTTGCTAAAGCAAGCAACAAGGCCCAATAGGCTTAGATTCTGGCGTTTGATTGAGCCCAAACCCAGCACCTAGGGGGCGGTAGGTCTGGAATTTCTGTCAGAAAACATGGATGGCCCCTTTACCTCTGACTTAAGCTTCCAGTAGCTAAATCTCAGAGTCTAACTTGAATCTCCTCCTGCCATTCGCTTCTGCCACCATTCCAGAATGCAGTGGTCACAAGGAATAATTTGAAACCGGATGTTGACCACTCAGTAGGCTCTTCTCATTTAGATAAATAAGTAGATCGGGCTGTGCTCTGGTACTCCAGGCAAAGATGGCGGAGCACAGTTACAGCTTTTCACTGACTACATTCAGCCCATCTGGTAAACTTGTTCAGATTGAATATGCATTGGCTGCTGTAGCTGGAGGAGCCCCTTCAGTTGGAATTAAAGCCCAAATGGTGTGGTATTCGCAACTGAGAAGAAACAGAAATCCATTCTGTATGATGAGCAAAGTGTCCACAAAGTGGAACCAATTACCAAGCACATAGGCCTGGTGTATAGTGGCATGGGCCCAGATTACAGAGTGCTCCTGCACAGAGCTCGAAAACTTGCTCAGCAATACTATCTCGTTTACCAAGAACCCATTCCCACAGCTCAGCTGGTACAGAGAGTAGCTTAAGTGATGCAAGACTACACTCAGTCAGGTGGTGTTCGTCCATTTGGAGTTTCCCTACTAA
>NW_026574701.1:0-5874 GCF_905146905.1 Nyctereutes procyonoides | reverse complement strand
GTTTTTTTTACAAAGGCGTACTTTGCAAAAGAAAAGGAAAAATTCACAAATATATAAAGTGAAGTGATCTCTCCCTCCATTTGTGCTCTTTGATTTCCCAGATATTTTGAATTAAGACTTTAGTGTATGTACTTCCAAGTCTTTCTTTTTCTTAGTAAGCTTTCTTTAATAAACTCTTTATTTTCAGTTACCACAATGAGCTATATTATTGAAAATATTTGTAAAATCCTTATTTTTTCATAGATAAATTATCTAATTATCTTTTCTATCACAAGAAATGCAGTGTAGGGAGGAGGGGCAAGATAGCGGAAGAGTAGGGTCCCCAAGTCACCTGTCCCCACCAAATTACCTAGATAACCTTCAAATCATCCTGAAAATCTACGAATTCGGCCTGAGATGTAAAGAGAGACCAGCTGGAATGCTACAGTGAGAAGAGTCCGCGCTTCTATCAAGGTAGGAAGACGGGGAAAAAGAAATAAAGAAACAAAAGGCCTCCGAGGGGGAGGGGCCCGCGAGGAGCCAGGCTGAGGCCGGGGCGAGTGTCCCCAGGACAGGAGAGCCCCGTCCCCGTCCCGGAGGAGCAGGAGCTGCACCAACCTTCCCGGGCGGGCGGAAAGGGGCTCGAGGGAGTTGGAGCAGGACCCAGGAGGGCGGGGATGCCCTCGGGCTCCCGGGGACACTAACAGACACCTGCGCCCCGGGAGAGTGCGCCGAGCTCCCTAAGGGCTGCAGCGCGCACGGCAGGACCGACCGGAGCAGCTCGGAGGGGCTCGGGCGGCGGCTCCACGGAGGGGGCTGCAGGGCGGGAGCGCGAATCCCACAGCGCAGGCCCCGGAGCACAGGGCGCCGGGACACAGCCCAGGATCCGGCCTCCCCCGGGACAGGCAGAGGCCGGGAGGGCCCAGGACAGCGAGGACGCTCCTGCCCCGAGCTGAGCAGATCAGCGGCCCCGCCCCGGAGCCTCCAGGCCCTGCGGACAGAGAGCCCCGTAGTTACTGCGGGAGCTGACTCCAGGGCTCCAGAGCTGGCCCCGCCACTGTGGTTGTTCCTCCTGGGGCCTCACGGGGTAAACAACCCCCGCTGAGCCCTGCAGCAGGCAGGGGCAGAGCAGCTCCCCCAAGTGCTAACACCTGAGAATCAGCACAGCAGGCCCCTCCCCCAGAAGACCAGCTGGACGGACCAGTTCCAGGGGAAGTCAAGGGACTTAAAGTCTACAGAATCAGAAGATATTCCACCGTGTTTTTTTTGTTTGTTTTTGTTTTTGTTTTTGTTTTGCTTTTTGATTTGTTTGCTTCCCCCACCCCCTTTTTTCCCTTTCTTTTTCTTTCTCTTGTTCATCTCTTTTTTCTTTTTTTCTTCCTTTTTTCTTTTTCTCTTTTCTTTCCTTTTTTCTCTCTCTCTTTTTCTCCTTTTCCCAATACAACTTGTTTTTGGCCACTCTGCACTGAGCAAAATGACTAGAAGGAAAACCTCACCTCAAAAGAATCAGAAACAGTCCTCTCTCCCACAGAGTTACAAAATCTGGATTAGGGCAGCCCCGGTGGCGCAGCGGTTTAGCGCCGCCTGCAGCCCGGGGGGTGATCCTGGAGACCTGGGATCGAGTCCCACATCACGCTTGTTGCATGGAGCCTGCTTCTCCCTCTGCCTGTGTCTCTGCCTCTTTCTCTCTCTCTCTCTCTCTCTCTCTCTGTGTGTGTCTCTATGAATAAATAAATAAAATCTTTAAAAAAAAAAAAAAAAAATCTGGATTACACTTCAATGTCAGAAAGCCAATTCAGAAGCACCATTATACAGCTACTGGTGGCTCTAGAAAAAAGCATTAAGGCCTCACGAGACTTCATGACTGCAGAATTTAAATCCAATCAGGCAGAAATTAAAAATCAATTGAATGAGATGCAATCCAAACTAGAAGTCCTAACGACGAGGGTCAACGAGGTGGAAGAACAAGTGAGTGACATAGAAGACAAGTTGATGGCAAAGAGGGAAACTGAGGAAAAGGAGACAATTAAAAGACCATGAAATAGATTAAGGGAAATAAACAACAGCCTGAGGAAGAAAAACCTAAGTTTAATTGGGGTTCCCGAGGGCGCCAAAAGGGACAGAGGGCCAGAATATGTATTTGAACAAATCCTAGCTGAAAACTTTCCTAATCTAGGAAGGGAAACAGGCATTCAGATCCAGGAAATAGAGAGATCCCCCCCAAAAATCAATAAAAACCGTTCAACACCTCGACATTTAATAGTGAAGCTTGCAAATTCCAATGATAAAGAGAAGATCCTTAAAGCAGCAAGAGACAAGAAATCCCTGACTTTTATGAGGAGGAGTATTAGGGTAACAGCAGACCTCTCCACAGAGACCTGGCAGGCCAGAAAGGGCTGGCAGGATATATTCAGGGTCCTAAATGAGAAGAACATGCAACCAAGAATACTTTATCCAGCAAGGCTCTCATTCAAAATGGAAGGAGAGATAAAGAGCTTCCAAGACAGGCAGGAACTGAAAGAATATGTGACCTCCAAACCAGCTCTGCAAGAAATTTTAAGGGGGACTCTTAAAATTCCCCTTTAAGAAGAAGTTCAGTGGAACAATCCACAAAAACAAGGACTGAATAGATATCATGATGACACTAAACTCATATCTGTCAATAGTAACTCTGAACGTGAATGGGCTTAATGACCCCATCAAAAGGCGCAGGGTTTCAGACTGGATAAAAAAGCAGGACCCATCTATTTGCTGTCTACAAAGACCCATTTTAGACAGAAGGACACCTACAGCCTGAAAATAAAAGGTTGGAGAACCGTTTACCATTCAAATGGTCCTCAAAAGTAAGCAGGGGTAGCCATCCTTATATCAGATAAACTAAAATTTACCCCGAAGACTGTAGTGAGAGATGAAGAGGGACACTATATCATACTTAAAGGATCTATCCAACAAGAGGGCTTAACAATCCTCAATATATATGCCCCGAAAGTGGGAGCTGCCAAATATATAAATCAATTAATAACCAAAGTGAAGAAATAACTTAGATAATAATACACTTATACTTGGTGACTTCAATCTAGCTCTTTTTTTTTTAAGTATTTTTTTTTATAATTTTTATTTACTTAGGATAGTCACAGAGAGAGAGAGAGAGAGGCAGAGACACAGGCAGAGGGAGAAGCAGGCTCCATGCACCGGGAGCCCGATGTGGGATTCGATCCCGGGTCTCCAGGATCGCGCCCTGGGCCAAAGGCAGGCGCCAAACTGCTGTGCCACCCAGGGATCCCAATCTAGCTCTTTCTATACTCAATAGGTCTTCTAAGCACAACATCTCTAAAGAAACGAAAGCTTTAAATGATACACTGGACCAGATGGATTTCACAGATATCTACAGAACTTTACATCCAAACTCAACTGAATACACATTCTTCTCAAGTACACATAGAACTTTTTCCAGAATAGACCACATACTGGGTCACAAATCGGGTCTGAACCAATACCAACGGATTGGGATCGTCCCCTGCATATTCTCAGACCATAATGCCTTGAAATTAGAACTAAATCACAACAAGAAGTTTGGAAGGACCTCAAACACGTGGAGGTTAAGGACCATCCTGCTAAAAGATGAAAGGTCAACCAGGAAATTAAGGAATAATTAAAAAGATTCATGGAAACTAATGAGAATGAAGATACAACTGTTCAAAATCTTTGGGATGCAGCAAAAGCAGTCCTAAGGGGGAAATACATCGCAATACAAGCATCCATTCAAAAACTGGAAAGAACTCAAATAAAGAAGCTAACCTTACACATAAAGGAGCTAGAGAAAAAACAGCAAATTGATCTACACCCAGCAGAAGAAGAGAGTTAATAAATATTCGAGCAGAACTCAATGAAATTGAGACCAGAAGAACTGTGGAACAGATCAACAGAACCAGGAGTTGGTTCTTTGAAAGAATTAATAAGATAGATAAACCATTAGCCAGCCTTATTAAAAAGAAAAGAGAGAAGACTCAAATTAGTAAAATCATGAATGGGGATCCCTGGGTGGTGCAGCGGTTTGGCGCCTGCCTTTGGCCCAGGGCGCGATCCTGGAGACCCAGGATCGAATCCCACATCGGGCTCCCGGTGCATGGAGCCTGCTTCTCCCTCTGCCTGTGTCTCTGCCTCTCTCTCTCTCTCTCTCTCTCTCTCTCTCTCTCTCTCTGTGTGTGTGTGTGTGTGTAACTATCATAAATAAATAAAAATTAAAAAACAAAACAAAAAAAATCATGAATGAAAAAGGAGAGATCACTACCAACACCAAGGAAATACAAACAATTTTAAAAACATATTATGAACAGCTCTACGCCAATAAATTAAGCAATCTAGAAGAAATGGACGCATTCCTGGAAAGCCACAAACTACCAAAACTGGAACCGGAAGAAATAGAAAACCTGAACAGACCAATAACCAGGGAGGAAATTGAAGCAGTCATCAAAAACTTCCCAAGACACAAAAGTCCAGGGCCAGATGGCTTCCCAGGGGAATTCTATCAAACATTTAAAGAAGAAACCATACTTATTCTACTAAAGCTGTTTGGAAAGACAGAAAGAGATGGAGTACTTCCAAATTCGTTCTATGAGGCCAGCATCACCTTAATTCCAAGACCAGACAAAGACCCCACCAAAAAGGAGAATTACAGACCAATATCCCTGATTAACATGGATGCAAAAATTCTCAACAAGATACTAGCCAATCGGATCCCACAGCACATTAAGAAAATTATTCACCATGATCAAGTAGGATTTATCCCCGGGGCACAAGGCTGGTTCAACACTCGTAAAACAATCAATGTGATTCATCATATCAGCAAGAGAAAAACCAAGAACCATATGATCCTCTCATTAGATGCAGAGAAAGCATTTGCCAAAATACAGCATCCATTCCTGATCAAAACTCTTCAGAGTGTAGGGATAGAGGGAACTTTCCTCGACATCTTAAAAGCCATCTATGAAAAGCCCACAGCAAATATCATTCTCGATGGGGAAGCACTGGGAGCCTTTCCCCTAAGATCAGGAACAAGACAGGGATGTCCACTCTCACCACTGCTATTCAACATAGTATTGGAAGTCCTAGCCTCAGCAATCAGACAACAAAAGACATTAAAGGCATTCAAATTGGCAAAGAAGAAGTCAAACTCTCCCTCTTCGCCGATGACATGATACTCTACATAGAAAACCCAAAAGCCTCCACCCCAAGATTGCTAGAACTCATACAGCAATTTGGTAGCGTGGCAGGATACGAAATCAATGCCCAGAAATCAATGGCATTTCTATACACTAACAATGAGACTGAAGAAAGAGAAATTAAGGAGTCAATCCCATTTACAATTGCACCCAAAAGCATAAGATACCTAGGAATAAACCTAACCAAAGAGGTAAAGGATCTATGCCCTAAAAACTATAGAACACTTCTGAAAGAAATTGAGGAAGACACAAAGAGATGGAAAAATATTCCATGCTCATGGATTGGCAGAATTAATATTGTGAAAATGTCAATGTTACCCAGGGCAATTTACACGTTTAATGCAATCCCTATCAAAATACCATGGACTTTCTTCAGAGAGTTAGAACAAATTATTTTAAGATTTGTGTGGAATCAGAAAAGACCCTGAATAGCCAAGGGAATTTTAAAAAAGAAAACCATATCTGGGGGCATCACAATGCCAGATTTCAGGTTGTACTACAAAGCTGTGGTCATCAAGACAGTGTGGTACTGGCACAAAAACAGACACATAGATCAATGGAACAGAATAGAGAACCCAGAAGTGGACCCTGAACTTTATGGTCAACTAATATTCGATAAAGGAGGAAAGACTATCCACTGGAAGAAAGACAGTCTCTTCAATAAATGGTGCTG
>NW_026574700.1:0-5750 GCF_905146905.1 Nyctereutes procyonoides | reverse complement strand
CTTGCCTAAGTAATGCATCTTTCCCTTTTAATCTTCCACAGGTGTTACCTCTCCGTAAAGCTTGTTCTGGATTGAACTGTGACTTGTATCTCCTCAAAATTCAAAAGTTGAAGACCTAATCCTAAATGTGACTGTCTTTGGAAATAAGGAGGACCTTTAAGGAAGTAATCAGAGTTAACTAAGGTCATAAGGATGGGACCCTAATCCAATAGGACTTTTATAAGAAGAGGGAGAGATAGCTGGGTGTGTGTGTCCAAAGAAAAGGCCGTGTGAAAAGGGCACAGTGAAAAGACAACAGCCAACAAGTAAAAGAGAGGCCTCAGAAGAAAACAAACATGCTGGCGCCTTGATCGTGGATTTCTGACCTCCAGAACTGGAGAAACTAAATTTCTGTTTAAGCCACCTAGCCTGTGGTATTTTGTTATGGCAAACCCAAGTAAAAAAATAAATAAATAAATACTTTTTGCAATTCTCACTCTCTCATCATTGCTTCCCAGAGAACCTAAAAGTTACATTCTCTAAAAGTAGAGTGTAAAAAAAAATAAATAAAATAAATAAATAAAAAATAAAAAAAATAAAAGTAGAGTGTAACACCTTAATCTCACTAAGGATTGATTCCCTAGTTCATGAGATCAGGCTAAAGCAGATTCCTTTGTATCACAATGAGGAAGGCTTTGCAGAAACACACATACTTTTGAAGTCTGGTTACAATACAAACTACCCTAATGCTGCTTCCCATCCTCGTGAAATCCAATGGGAAAGGAATCCTAGCCAAAGAAAAGAGATAACGTCCACACAAACACTCGTATAAGACTTTTCATTATAACTTCACTGATAAGAGCCAAAGACTGGTAACAGCCCGAGTGTTCATATAAAAGAGAATTAGTAAGCACACTGTGGGGCATCCACAGAAGGGACACTACTCAGAAATAGAAAGGAACAAATTACTGACAGCCACAACAGCATAGACAAGTCTCAAAAACATGATGCTAAGTGAGAGAGACTTAACCAGAAAAATCTATGACTCTGCCTACATGAAGGTCTAGGAGAGGCAAAGCTAATTCATAACAAATTTGATCATAGTTTGATCATAATCATAATGATTGCCTTTTGGACAGGGAGGAGGACAGAGATTGACTGGAAATAGACTCATGGAAATTTTCTGGAGTGGTACTAATGCTCTACACCTTGACAGAGATTTGATTTATATAGGGCCATGCATTTTGTGAAACTCTAAAACCATAACAAGTTTTATGCATTTTATCAGATGTACACTTTGCCTCTGAAGGAAAAAAACTATAAAAAATGTTGAACTATAGTTAATCATATGCATGCTAAAGTATTTGGAGACATGTACTGATGTCTGCAGCATACTTTAAAATGGATCCAAAAAGATGGATTGGTGATAGAGGGATGAATGTCATATAGGATAACGCAGTAGAGTAAAAAACTAATAGTAGAAACTAGTTGCTGTGTTAATGCTAAAATTCTTTTCAACTTTGCTGGATGTTTGAAATTTCACATGTAAGACTGTTGGAAAAATATGTGTATATGTGTAAAGGCCAACTACATATTTTTCAAACACAGTATTCACACCTAATTTAAACTGCTGCATTACAACCAGCTGCATCCACCAGCTTTATATCTAGCAACTTCTTATCCAAATTAATCAAAACTAATAGTTGATCAATTAATCTGTATGTCAGTTAAAAGAGAAAATAACATATATTGATGCATACATATCTTAAGCATTTTTATTTTTAATTCTAAACATATAGATATATAAATATATAACATTTTTTTCAATTTAAAAACTTTTTTGTTTCTTTATTTATTTGAAAAAGAGAGAAAGCACATGCACCTGCATGCACAAGGACAAGAGCAGGGGAGGAGGGAGAGGGAGAGAATGTTAAGCAGAGTCTGCGCTGAGCATGCAGCCCAACACAGGATTCGATCCCAGGACCCTGAGATCATGACCTGAGTGGAAATTAAAAGTCAGGCGCTCAACTGACTGAGCCACCCAGGTGCCCCACATTTCGTCGTAGGATTCATTTTTTAATTATTGTTCTATTAAGTCCCCATGATGCATCATATATTATTTTCTTTTATGGTTTCTTCAAATTCAAGAGAAAACTTGACCTTGTGAAGCAACTGAATGCAGAATTCTTGTATATTTTTACTTTTGCTTTTAGTTTTTAGATACGACCCATTTGATCAAAAAAAAATTATTTGGATATTTAAGTCTTTGCAAATCATTCATTTAAAAATTCTCTTTTCTTTATCATATTTCATTTTAGGTATAATTTAATTAATAATAAAATCATAAACAATAGTATCATAAATCATAATCACAAAATAATAAAATCAGCCCCAGTGGCACAGCAGTTTGGCGCCTCCTGCAGCCCTTGGGTGTGATCCTGGAGACCTGAGTTCAAGTCCCACATCAGGCTCCCTGCGTGGAGCCTGCTTCTCCCTCTGCCTGGGTCTTTGCCTCTCTCTCTGTGTCTATGAATAAATAAGTAAAATCTTAAAAATAAATAAATAAATAAATAATCATTTAATTAATAATTTATAAATTATTATCTCTAACAGCAAGTATACTTGACATAAAGAGTTTAGGTCAAAAACCATATCACACTTATATAATAAAAATTTTATAACAAATAAAAATTCAACCTGACTTTAGTATTTTTAAAAATTTAGTTAAAAAGAGGGAGGGGCAAGACGGCGGAAGAGCAGGGTCCCCAAATCACCTGTCCCCACCAAATTACCTAGATAACCTTCAAACCATCCTGAAAATCTACGAATTCGGCCTGAGATTTAAAGAGAGACCAGCTGGAACGCTACAGTGAGAAGAGTTCGCGCTTCTATCAAGGTAGGAAGACGGGGAAAAAGAGATAAAGGAACAAAAGGCCTCCGAGGGGGAGGGGCCCCGCGAGGAGCCGGGCTGAGGCCGGGGCGAGTGTCCCCAGGACAGGAGAGCCCCGTCCCGGAGGAGCAGGAGCTGCACCAACCTTCCCGGGCGGAAAGGGGCCCGCAGGGAGTTGGAGCAGGACCCAGGAGGGCGGGGATGCCCTCGGGCTCCCGGGGACACTAACAGACACCTGCGCCCCGGGGAGTGAGCCGAGCTCCCTAAGGGCTGCAGCGCGCACGGCGGGGCCTGGAGCAGCTCGGAGGGGCTCGGGCGGCGGCTCCGCGGAGGGGGCTGCGGGGCGGGAGCGCGAATCCACCAGCGCAGGGCGCCGGGACACAGCCCAGGATCCGGCCTCCCCCGGGACAGGCAGAGGCCGGGAGGGCCCAGGACAGCAAGGACGCTCCTGCCCCGAGCTGAGCAGATCAGCGGCCCCGCCCCGGAGCCTCCAGGCCCTGCGGACGGAGAACCGAGAGCCCCGAGCCCCGTAGTTCCTGCGGAGGCTGAATCCAGGCTTCCAGAGTTGCCATAGCAACTGCGACTGTTCCTCCTGGGGCCTCACGGGGTAAACAACCCCCGCTGAACCCGGCAGCAGGCAGGGGCAGAGCAGCTCCCCCAAGTGCTAACACCTGAGAATCAGCACAGCAGGCCCCTCCCCCAGAAGACCAGCAGGACGGACCAGTGATACTCCCCCGTGTTCCAATACAACTTGTTTTTGGCCACTCTGCACTGAGCAAAATGACTAGAAGGAAAACCTCACCTCAAAAGAAAGAATCAGAAACAGCCCTCTCTCCCACAGGGTTACAAAATCTGGATTACACTTCAATGTCAGAAAGCCAATTCAGAAGCACTATTCTACAGCTACTGGTGGCTCTAGAAAAAAGCATTAAGGCCTCACGAGACTTCATGACTGCAGAATTTAGATCCAATCAGGCAGAAATTAAAAATCAATTGAATGAGATGCAATCCAAACTAGAAGTCCTAACGATGAGGGTTAACGAGGTGGAAGAACGAGTGAGTGACATAGAAGACAAGTTAATGGCAAAGAGGGAAACTGAGGAAAAAAGAGACAGACAATTAAAGAACCATGAAGACAGATTAAGGGAAATGAACGACAGCCTGAGGAAGAAAAACCCACGTTTAATTGGGGTTCCCGAGGGCGCCGAAAGGGCCAGAGGGCCAGAATATGTATTTGAACAAATCCTAGCTGAAAACTTTCCCAATCTGGGAAGGGAAACAGGCATTCAGATCCAGGAAATAGAGAGATCCCCCCCTAAAATCAATAAAAACCGTTCAACACCTCGACATCTAATAGTGAAGCTTGCAAATTCCAAAGATAAAGAGAAGATCCTTAAAGCAGCAAGAGACAAGAAGTCCCTGACTTTCATGGGGAGGAATATTAGGGTAACAGCAGACCTCTCCACAGAGACCTGGCAGGCCAGAAAGGGCTGGCAGGATATACTCAGGGTCCTAAATGAGAAGAACATGCAACCAAGAATACTTTATCCAGCAAGGCTCTCATTCAAAATGGAAGGAGAGATAAAGAGCTTCCAAGACAGGCAGGAACTGAAAGAATATGTGACCTCCAAACCAGCTCTGCAAGAAATTTTAAGGGGGACTCTTAAAACTCCCCTTTAAGAAGAAGTTCAGTGGAACAATCCACAAAAACAAGGACTAAATAGATATCATGATGACACTAAACTCATATCTGTCAATAGTAACTCTGAACGTGAATGGACTTAATGACCCCATCAAAAGGCGCAGGGTTTCAGACTGGATAAAAAAACAGGACCCATCTATTTGCTGTCTACAAGAGACTCATTTTAGACAGAAGGACACCTACAACCTGAAAATAAAAGGTTGGAGAACCATTTACCATTCAAATGGTTCTCAAAATATACCCTAAAAACTACAGAACACTTCTGAAAGAAATTGAGGAAGACACAAAGAGATGGAAAAATATTCCATGCTCATGGATTGGCAGAATTAATATTGTGAAAATGTCAATGTTACCCAGGGCAATTTACACGTATAATGCAATCCCTATCAAAATACCATGGACTTTCTTCAGAGATTTAGAACAAATTATTTTAAGATTTGTGTGGAATCAGAAAAGACCCCAAACAGCCAGGGGAATTTTAAAAAAAGAAAACCATATCTGGGGGCATCACAATGCCAGATTTCAGGTTGTACTACAATGCTGTGGTCATCAAGACAGTGTGGTACTGGCACAAAAACAGACACATAGACCAATGGAACAGAATAGAGAACCCAGAAATGGACCCTGAACTTTATGGTCAACTAATATACGATAAAGGAGGAAAGACGATCCACTGGAAGAAAGACAGTCTCTTCAATAAATGGTGCTGGGAAAATTGGACATCCACATGCAGAAGAATGAAACTGGACCACTCTCTTGCACCATACACAAAGATAAACTCAAAATAGATGAAAGATCTAAATGTGAGACAAGATTCCATCAAAATCCCAGAGAAGAACTCAGGCAACACCCTTTTTGAACTTGGCCACAGTAACCGGAGAAGGACAAACAGTGTATGTTCTCATTCATTTGGGGAATATGAATAATAGCGAAAGGGAATATAAGGGAAGGGAGAAGAAATGTGTGAGAAATATCAGAAAGGGAGACAGAACATAAAGACTTCTAACTCTGGGAAATGAACTAGGGGTGGTGGAGGGGGAGGAGGGTGGGGGGTGGGGGTGAATGGGTGACGGGCACTGAGGGGTACACTTGACGGGATGAGCACTGGGTGTTACTCTGTATGTTGGTAAATTGAACACCAATAAAAATTAATTTATAAAAAAAAAAAGAAAAAAAAAA
>NW_026574699.1:0-5749 GCF_905146905.1 Nyctereutes procyonoides | reverse complement strand
TTCTGACGTCACACCATCACACCTGTCACATATATTCCTTAGAAGTGAAGGGGTAGGAATTTGTTCCACCTCATATATCAAAGAATCTGGATTTATTTTGAACTACCATACTACTTCTGTCTCTTTCTTTCTTTTAAAGACTTCCATGAACAGATCCATACCAGGAGCTGAAACCAGGAAAATTGGGATAAGGAGTGTAAATTACTGACAAGACCATGTATAGAAAATTTCACTTTAATTTATTTATTAAAGCCCTAATTTAATCATATTAATGGTTGAAGTCTTAAGCCAAAGAAATAGTGTCTTTCCTTGTAGAAATTCTGTTACTACCAACTTGGCCTGGAATAGTATGTTTCTTTTAAAAAATAAACTTGATATTTTAGAATAGTTCTATGATTACATAAAAGTTGCCAAGATAGCACAGAGAGATCTTGTATACCGCTGCACTCAGTTTCCCTTATTGTTAATATCTTACATTACTGAGGTACATTTGTGACAGCTAGTGAACCAATATTGGTTCTATTGGTTCAATACAATTATTAACTAAAGTCTGTAGTTTGTTTTTGTTTTGGATTTCCTTTATTTTTACTTAATGCCTTTTTCTCTGAGCAGTACATTTTTGGGTAGGTTTCTTCCCTGTGTCTCTGGTATCTTACTGGTACCAGCCCTTTTGGAAATGGCAACAAAAACAAGTAGGTATGGGAAGAGGACAGAAACTCTAGAGAGGGATTTGGATTTGAATCTTGCCCGTATTATGGGCTGAGGGTCTCATAAAATTTTCCTTTATGACCTCAGTTTCCTCATCTGTAAAATGGGAATGATTCATCATAGGAATGTTGTGAAGATTAAACAAATCCATTTATATAAGCACTTTGGATAACATTTGCCACATTAGCCATTTGGGGATAGCTATTTTTATTGTTACTATCATTACTATTTTTAATTTGGCATTTTATCAGGTAACCTGACCCAGAAGAAGATATTTCCTATACAATATGGGAAATGCAGAGTCCCTGTTAGTGTTTGGGGATGGTTATAAGGCCTTCTGCAGAAGTGATGTGAATTGAGTCTTCAAGAATGTGAGGTGTTGAGTACCTGGGAGGCCCATTAGTTGAGCATCTGCCTTTGACTCAGGTTGTGATCCCCAGATCCTGGGATTGAGATTTGCATCAGGCTCCCCACTAGGAGCCTGCTTCTCCCTCTGCCTATGTCTCTGCCTCTCTCTGTGTGTGTCTCTCATGAATAAATAAATAGAAAATCTTAAAAAAAAAAAAAAGGAGGAGTGTTGGTGGAGGAAGGGTCCATGAGATAGGAAGAAAGATTTTGAGGAGGAGGGATTGTGGCATGATCCTCTGTGAAGTGGTGTGAATCAGCTGGGAGAACTTTAGAGAAGATGAGCAGCTCTGTGTGTGAAGAGTGAATGGCCAGGAGCTGGGTCAGTGAAACTCATAGGCTGTGGTGGGGAATGTGGATCTTTCTCTTTCCTGTGGGCAATGGGGAGCAAATGAAGGGTTTTCAACAGGTGAATCACTCAGTCAGATTAGGGTCTTGTAGAAATGGATTTGATAAGAAAGCAAATTGGAGAAAGGTGCCATCTACACCTTTTATGTATCACCGTGTGTGTGTGTGTGTGTTTTCCTTCTAGTAGGCTGGTTGGAGTGGCAACCACCCGTAAGCAACTTTTAGAGACTAGATGTTGAAGATGGCAGAGAGGAAAATTCTTGACTCCCACCTCTCCCCTGCCCAGGAATCATTGCTTGGAGTAGAGATTGATGAAGTTTTGGAATATAGGAGAGGTCTAGAGCCAATGACCAAGAAAAAATTCTTGAGACATCTTTAGTGCAAGATAGTGGTTTTATTAAAGCATGGGGACAGGACCAGAGGGCAGGAAGGGTGGCTGATTGTATACTTGGGAGTTGGGAGGGACTTGAGGATAGCATACTCTCTAAGGAATTTTGGAAGCAAAGTTCAGGACCTTGAGGGGGCTAGCTGTTGTTGGGAAAAGGTCATTTATTACTGTCTAATAAAACCTGTCATGAGACCCTTCAGATGTATATTGGTGGGCCATGTGCTTGGGGGGATGATTGCCAATATGTATCTTGGGTGTTTAGAGATAAAGGAAATTTCGTTCTTTTTTTTTTTAACGTATTTTTAAAAAGATTTTATTTATTTATTCATGAGAGACAGAGACAGAGACAGAGACAGAGAGAGAGGGGCAGAGACACAGGAGGGAGAAGCAGGCTCCATGCAGGGAGCCCAACATAGGACTCGATCCCGGGACTCCAGGATCATGCCCTGGGTCAAAGGCAGGCGCTAAACCGCTGAGCCACCCAGAGATCCCCGACAAAGGAAATTTCTAAAGGAATTTTTATATGTTAAAGTAGACTTACAGGATCCTGGGGGTCGGGTTAAGATTGCCTTTTGCCCTTAGCAAAGTATGAACATCGAGGCGGTTGAGTGTAGAGGAATATCCCTCTGCCTGTTTCAAGGACTTGTTAATGTGCTTCCCTGGGCTTGTGCTTTGTCCTCAGTTAGTCCTGTTCCCCCATCAGAGATGCTTCATAGTAGGAAACACTGTTTTTGGAGTTTACATAAATGAGAGATACTTATCTTGTGTTCAGGCACTGATCTTTAAGGTTATTTGTTACAGCCATTAGCCTACCCTGACAAATACAGCCACTATGGATAGATCATATGGCTGGGAAGAGTTTCAAATGCTAATGGACTCGGGGTTTTAAACTTCTGACATAAATGTGTAAAACTCTGGAGGTAGCGTCACCTGGCCTGTTATATAGGTCTATAAAGCAAGCCATGGTATCTGCAGGGGTGATCACAGCTGAGTAATTCTAATGCATTTTCGAGTAGAGAGAAATGAAATGCAGAGGCTTTATGTTTAAGCCTAATATATATTTCATCAAAAAAGGAGACTGAAGTACACTGAATCTTCCTTGAAAGAAATTGAAGTATAGAAAGAACCTATTTCCTTATAATAATAAGGATAATAAACTTAAGAAAGATCACTTAAAGAGACAAGCAACAGATTTATCAGACCCAAAGTCACATCTTGAGGCTCAACTTTGCTTCACAAGTGGATAGGTACATATGGTTTCCAGAAAGCTTATTTGATTACTTATTTACAAATCTAAATTTTTAAAAAATATTTTATTTATTTATTTATTTATGTGAGAGAGAGAACACATGCTCTTGCACAAGGAGGGAGGAGTGAGGAGGGGGGGGGCAGAGGGAGAAGCAGACTCCCCATTGACCAAGGAGCTCCATATGAGGCTCCAATCCAGGACCCTGAGATCATGACCTGAGCTGATGTCAGATGCTAAAATGACTGAGCCACCCAGGTGGTCCTCAAATCTTAATTTTTTTTAAGAGTAAGGAGATGTTTTGTTGGTGTTTAGGAATATATTATATTAACTTAATATTTGATGTCCTAATTTTAATATCCTCTCCTTTTTATAAAGAAATGCCCTTTGCCCTAGAGTATAGAAGCAGAGTATAAATATAGTAAATATAGTATAAATATAGTAAACTATAACATTAGTTAAAATATAAAATGTAAGTATATAATATAAAATATAAGAATTATAAATAACATTAATATATAAAAATAATATAAAAATATTTTTAAAATTGAAGTATAATAATAGAATATCTTTTTTTCCTGGTTGTGAAGTTACTTCATTACTCACTGTAGTAATAATTTAATAAATGCTCTCTACATGAACTAAAGGAAAAAAATGCTTTTTACCATTAGGTTTTCTTAATTCTGTGTCCTGTCTGATGAGGAAATTTACTGAAATCTATTACTTCCTGTTTACTGACTTTTCAAAGCAGGAAACAAACTTCCTGACAAAATACATCCACTAAAGCTTGTAAATATATGTTAACTTTTGTATATGATGGATCTTTTTGGGATAACATATGTAAAAATGAATGAATTGTGTGAAGTTTGAACAAAAAATTTTTTAAGGTGGCTATTTAAAAGCTAATCTACTTTATGCAACTCACAATTTTTCCTGTGCAATTCACAGTTTTAGTTTTTGACCTTATTGTGTATTTTTTATTTCCCTTTTGTAAACATCTTGATGAGAAGGTTTTAACTAAACCTTCCCTTGAAAAACACTTGAGCAAAATTTCCTTTTTAGTATCTGAAATTGTAATAACAACAAAAAATAAAATATAACAACAAAATAATATGGTGTAGGAAAAAACCTGGAGAATGAATAAAAGATCCCTCCAGCCTTTATTGGCTGTTAAGATGCCATATAGCCCCATTACCTTTCTAAACTCTCCCATTACCTTCCTGGAGTTCACTCCAGTCTAGCCCATCCCAGCTCCCTTGCTTTTCTCTGAGCATACCAGCCCCACACTTGACTCTGGACTCTGCCTCTGCCTGGAAGTCTTTTTCTCCTAGTCTCCATATGACTGTCCCTATGAACATTTTTGTCTTCATCTGTAAAAGGCCTGTCAGATCTCTAAAGGCTTTAACAATCCCAAACTGCTAGGATTTTGGGACTTCTTTGGTGGCCCATGTAGCTTCCAGGGTACAAGTGATAAGAGAGGGGTCTTGGCTTGTTTTGATTGTATTTCACAAATCTGATTATGAAGAATTCATTGGTCAGTATCTTTTAATGTACTTCTTTAGCTCTTGAGTATTATAGTTAGTGTTCCTTGATTAAATGGTTTTCTTTACCATTTTGTTGGGTAATGTTGGTGCTGGTTTAATCCTTGGAGCTTTAGTGAACATGCTCTTCTCAGCTCTGCTGATTACATACTGTGTGGCCTTGGAAAAATCCATCTAACTTCTCTTCTGAACAATGAAGGGGTTATTTAGAGTTTTTCTTTTTTTAACTTGGACCCTATTGGAGCTCCCAGGGTACTCAGGGGTAAATACCATAACAACTAAAATTGTAAATTGTATGTTCTGTCCACTGCTCCTATGGTGGGAGCTGTTTTTAAGGACATAGTCTTGAGAGAGCAGTGTCTTGGTAGCCAGCAAAGTCTCTTTATTGAACACTGAAATGTCTCTAAAAGCTGTGCTCCAAAACAGAATGACCTTGGATGTTATTATTGTCTTGAGAGGAGGCACGTATACCATTATCCAAACAGAATGTTGTGTGTTCATACCTGATGAGTCTGCTAGTGTATCATTTTTGTTAAATTACATTAGGACACATGTGTATACTCTGAATGATCCAGTCCCGAGCCCAGGGGATCTAATAATTAGTGGTTCATTGAACCACTAACAAATCAGTGGTTCAGATCATAGGGTACTTGGTAGAAAATTGTTATTTATTTTAGGAATCACTATCTCAATCTGTGTTTTTTCTTGCATATGTGCCCATATCAATCCAGCGCAGCCAAAGGAACCACCTCCATGCTAATAAAACTGCTTGCTGACCCACAGGGCACAATGTGGAAGATGGGGCATTTAAGATTGTAAGAGCAGGTCATGAGAAGTAGAGTGTTGGAGGATGTCATTGAAAGGACATGACTGCTGGTTCACTTCCACAGATCTACTGAATTAGAAGCTTTTTGCCCTGGCCCTATCCTGGAATGTGTGCCCACCCACGGTAGGAGCCATTTCTGAGGACACAGCCTCAAGAGCAATGTGTTGTTGAGGACATCAGGACCACAAATGTGATTTAACCAAGGTAAGACCTCTATATAAACTTCTAAGATTCTGGTGGCTGGGTATGGAGATCCACTCATCTTGCAGCTGCTTAGGACAAGCCTC